>NW_020898046.1:761714-855285 GCF_003984885.1 Neopelma chrysocephalum
CTTTTCTTTTCTTTTCTTTTCTTTTCTTTTCTTTTCTTTTCTTTTCTCTTCTCTTCTCTTCTCTTCTCTTCTCTTCTCTTTTTTTCTTTTCTTTTCTTTTTTCCCCTTGCAGCAAGCCTTTTGCTATTATGCATTATTTAACAAATAGTTCTTTACTGCCTTCTTAGAATTCAGTGGAAAAGGAGATAAATAGATAAAGGTCTGAGAATAGACATAATCTCTTCTGTACTTTGGGAACTGTAGTTCAATTGATGTATTTTTATAATACAAGCATTTTTATAATAAAAAGCCATCATACAAGTGTAGTACTGGCATCACTGTATGGATGTAACGCAAAAGAACTTAAAGTCAAGAGAAAATATTGTTAATGAGGAAGAACATGTTTTCTTGCTGAGTTAAAAGTTGACTCTCCCATTACAGAGTATCAAAAATGTGCTGAAATGAATCCAAATTAATGCATCTCTGTGATTATTATAGTCTTTTAATTCACCCTTTCTGTCAGGTCTTTCCTCCTATTAGGAATTATTAATAACACACATATAATTTCACACTGCTTACCTCTGCTACAAGGTTGGCTGATCTGCATATCAGCTGCTAACTGAAGTCCTTACACTGTTGAATGGAAAAATAAATTTCCTTCAAATATACAGCGACTTGTTTACAGAGTGAATATATTCTAATTAGACCCCTATGCTGAAAAATACCTTAATATCAAAAGGTATAAAGTAAGTTTAACTTGAACCATGTAGGTACATCTGGAATATAATGTAGGGTCTGGAGTGGACTGTATGAAAAATAATGTAGTCCTATAGTGGGCTGCATTAAAAAAGAGCCTCAGGCATCTGTGCACTTGGAGCTAAATCCAGGGATATGGTTAAAGAGGAATGAAGTTGTATAATAGTCAAATTTTGGTTTGTTTTTATTTTAATACACTGGCATTCAGAAATAACGTAATAGTAAGCAGGTTTTCAGAGTATCTTTCCTACCTAAAACTTGTTTCATATTGTACAAATTCAACCAAACGCTTGACTCAAAAATCTGAACGTTGAAGAAAATTACGTTGGGTCTGGGTCTTGATCCTTAAAATTTAGAAATGCTGGAATGGCAGTTTTGCTTTTTTTTCTCTAGCAGGGACAAAAGCTGAGATGTATGGCTAAGGGGCTGGCACTGCTGGGCAACAGTTTATCAGTTGAATAGCTTTTCCTTGCAGTGGGACAGGAGTACTGAGATTCTGACCTCTTGGATGGCATTGACTGTACATTACCGTTCAGATACAAAGCAGATGGACACAAAGATACAGGAAAGGACAGTAGGTAACATTTAGACTAGTCAATGTATATCTCTATTGAGCCTGAAATGTGGATGAGCTCTAACAGAAACAATGGCCCAGCAGGTATTTTGCTGTGTTGTTACTGGCAATACTCACAGGAAAGTATTATCTAAGGTTTGTGGTGATAAAGAAGATGAGCTTAATTCATAGAGGAAAATATACTCAAAACTCATAGAAAATACGGAATATCTCCTACTTCATAAAATGTGAATAGAAGTTCTATTTCCACTTAGTAGAACACAATTCATATTAATGTTCTGGCAAAAATTCAAATTTCCTGGAAAGAAGAATGAATACAGACTCTGTATATGGGCAAATGTACTTTTAGTAGCAGTAGCACCTTAATTGATTCTGATACGCTTGGAAAATTCATCTTCATATGAAATTATTGTTATTGATTGTGAAAGGCACACCCAAGCTGCCTTTCTGCTCTCATTTATGTCAATGCAATGCCATTCAATTCAGCAGAGTGGAACAGAGAGCAGAATTGGGCCCCCAGTGCCCAATCCAGGAAAAGGGACTTATAACTCATCCATCAATACGACATTTCTTATCCTCAGGCATTTGCATGTGATTCTGCCTGTAACTTTAGGCAAAAGAGAACTTGAAGAGAATATTTTTATATAGTTTATATAGTTTATATAGTTTATGTTTGTCTGATACCTGAGACAACTTTGCAAAAGAGTGATTCATTTACACTATAGACATAAATTCAGGCTGGATCATTAATCAGTTTTACCAGACTCTAGATACATGATTTTGATACACAATATTCCTGCACCTTCCACCTATGAAGTTCACTGAAAAAAAAAAGTAATTTTGGATCATTTTGTTAGTCTGAGATGAAAACCCTGCTTCAGGGTTTCTTTTCAAAAAGCAATCATTATCCCAGAAAAGTGAGTAGGTGCAATGCAGTGATATTTTTTAATCTAGATATTAAGAACAACATACTGTAGTATCTGTGAATCGATCCTTATGTGACTAGCAGAAAACTGCAATTTTTAGCATTATATTTTCATAGAAGTGATGTTAAGGATGTAGCTTGCTTCAGGCATGCATATAGGCTGTTTGGCATTAGCATGTTATGGCAGCACAAGCTGGCACTGACGCTGAAAGGCAGCATCCTGCTTTCACCTTGCCTGGGCCAATTACTCCTCTGCCTTCGCCTCCCTATTTCTTGTGCCATGCAAAGAACCAAAGCGAGCAACTGGCTTGGGTTAAAACTAACTCAGAAAATGACAAAAAATAGTCCAGAGCAGCTTTTCAGCTTAATTCACAACAAAGGCTCAGGAGTTTCTGTCTGATGTAGAGGAAGCGGAGAGCAACACCAGTCACAGATTCAGTGACTGTGCTGGTGTCTGGTGACTCAAAGTGCATGTGCATGACTTGTCCCAGTATCAGCGGAAGACATTTCCACTTTCTATTTCCATCCCTTGTGACTGCATCAAAAACTTCCAAAGGGGAACTGAGTAATTCAAAACATGTAATGATCTTTTTGAGTCTGAAAAGCAGAAAACAACGATGAAATATGAACTGTTTCTAGTCACCGTAGTGATGTACTGCTTGAAACCCAACAAGACAATAAGAATAATAACAATAGCTTATAAGACCTGTTTCAGAAGTAACTTGTACATTTATCTCAATTCTGTGTGTCAGTTGGGTTGCCAAACACACATATGGACAATCCAAACAATATAATCACAATCTTGATTTTCCTGTTAATTCACAACACAGCAACAGCATTATTAACACAAATTATAAGAATTAAGGAAAATTAGACAATTCTTCTAGCAAATTTTGAGGCACAGATAACGTAGAGGTAAGATATAGATGTCCATTGGTCTATAAATGTCTCTGTAGTAAAAGATTATATGATTTTTCCTGATAAATATGATTCCTCTCCTTTCAAATTCTCCCTTTCACCCTCTAAACATTTCTTATTATACTTGTTCTATGCCAATCCCTCTAAAAAGGTAGCCTCCTCTTCCTGTTCTCCAGACACCTCCATGCCTCCTGCAGCTTGTGCACTACACAGCGATTTACTTTACTCCCAGGGTCCCCACAGGCCCTCTGTGAGCTCCCATCCCCAGAATGTGCCACTTAACCTTAGTTTGTCTCCTTTTCTTAGTTTTTTTTTTAGCAATTAAAGTTAATCGGTGTTCCCCCCTACAATTTCTTAAATCCTTGTGTCTCTCAATCTCCTGAGCTCCTCTCCCACTGCACCCCAATGCACTGCTCCATCAAGGTGATGATGGAAAGTGCCCAAGGCTGCCTGGGTGATCTCACAGATCCCCTTTCTGCTTGCTTAGTTGTCTTTCCCTCTTCCAAGGGTAAGACTTCAAGGTGGAAAAGTGCAGAGAGAAGACGGTAGGAAGACATAAGTACCTGACAGAGCTCAGCCTGGGACATGTACTCACATCCTGTAATATAATCACTCCAACCAAGAATACCTACACTCTACACGAAATATTTCAAACCTGCTATTTTTTGTCAGTGCAGGAGTGGCAAGGAAGATCAAAAAGAGACAAAACACTAACTCTTTTGGGAAGACTCAGCACACAGACCACAAGAAAAAAATGTCCTGCAGTTTGTCTCTTTGCAGAATGCTTTGACAAATGCTGCTTTTTATAGACCTTGTCTAGCATGTATTTCCTTTAATTCTTTTGAAACTTACTCATTTTGCCTTAGCATTCAAAAAAAATAAACCAAAACCAACTGCAGAGGCTCTATTTTAGCAGTGCCTACTGCAATCTAGGGGGTTTTTGCTGTAGTATAAACGGTAGAGCTAAAGCTGTATGTATCTCTCAATATCCCGGGCAACCCTTGACATTCTTTTTCTTTCTACTGAAATCATTGTTGCTTCTTGCAATTTTTTTTAAAGGTTTTCTTTTTACATGGGAAATAAAATAGTTTCACATTCAGTCACAGAATGGTTTGGATCTCTAGCAGGTCATGTAACCTATTTCCCCCTACTCTTATAGATAATTAAAATGCACCAGGTAAGCACAAATTTAATTATCTATAAGAGTTCCTGATAGCTGGATCTAACTTCCTTGTTTCCATTGAATTAATTTCCCGAAGTCCTGTGATAATTTGCCTCACCCCTCTACTTAGCACAATTTGGTTTTCTTTTTTTTTTTTTTAGTTCAAAGGTTATGAAGACAACTTTTTTCCTCTCTTTATTGTCCTTTACTTAGCTATAGGTTTTTTTTGTATTCCACTGTTCTCCTTTCTTTCTTATCATGCAATACTTTTCCCTAAACTGTATCTTACAAAAAGAGATGCTGATAAAAAGGGAGCATGGATACTGAATAAAATAACAAAACAATAATTGAAATTAATTACTGTTATCAATGCTTTGCATTAGTCATGACTGTAGGAAAGAAAGTATAGTTTCATCTGATTCTTTTCTCTCAGCCAGATTCTGTTATGCTTATTTTGGTGGACTATTACTTTCCTCTTCTCACAATGTCATTGAAATTAGCAGGATTATCACTACAGCAAACATTCTGATACTGAAAAAGGTGGCAGAATCTAATTTTGAATTATTTTCATATATCATAACCCACAGTGGTTCAGTAGATTATTTACTCCTAAACTCAAATATTTGTATTAAATAGGTATTTGCTTCCCAAATTGTGGATCACCTTCAAACAATTGCCTACCTTTTATTATTGCCTACACCAAAAAATACCATTTTTGCTCTCTATCCTATGACTCTGATATGCAGAGACACTTTAATTGCTCTGCATTCCTGAGTAATCATTTTATGATGGGTTTATTGCTACCTCTCCCTTATCAGGGCATGGCACTGTTACAGACCCTAGTGATAAATTATCCTTCCGAGAGGGAGAAGACTGTGCCACTTTAACAAGTGCAATAAAGCACTTTTTATACTGTGAGAGTTCAGTGCATTTCCCATTCATCATACACCCTCAGTGATTTTACACAGATTTTACACTGTTGATTAGCTCATTAGTGGGGTTAATTGGATACATTAACTGGCAGAATTACAGCTTGACTATGAACCAGAGGCTGCAGCTTTATAAATGACAGACAAACTACAGACACGCATGGCCAGTCTGAAAGAAGTTCTTCTCTTTGATTAACTTTCATTAGGTTTTAATTCTTCCCCTTCTACTTCTATAATTGACTCTGTCTGAATATTTACTACAGCACAGAATGAATAAGGGGGTAGATTACATGGAGCTGTATTTTCTATGGCCGTCTGTCCTGATGTGGCAAATATTCAGAAGGCAACAACTAGAAAATGAGCAGTAAGAAGACTGTAAATAGTTAGACCTTACAATTAAAGTGTATAGGCAGTCAAATCCTAGCTGCTTTCACACATCCTGCTAGAAAATAGTGCCCACAGTTGCAAATCTGCGGCCCAGCCCTGTTCCTTCCACACAGCCAGAATTTTACAGATGGATTAGTGTGACATAAAAAGATAGGAAACATTTGTTGTCTTTGGGAAACAGAATGGAGTCACTGAGAAGCTATCTGCTTAGCCTAAATTCTGCAGTGCTTCTGCAGCTGCTAGGATGATGTTATTGAAGGAGTCTGAGTTGTTACATCTCACAGATGCCCAAAGGATTCCCCAATGATTTTGAATGCAGATTACTTTTCTATCAAGGTAATATGGCTTTGAATGATGGCTAATAATTATAGAAGTTCAAAGTTTAGTGATTTATTGTAAGCAAATAATTTGGTAGCTATAACTGATGCTTTTACACTGTTTTTCTCATAGTTAGCTCGGGCCATGTGAACCAAGGTTTTTCCGCTTCAGAACCCAAACTTCTTTCAGTTTGAACACCTCAGAAGGTCAAAATGGAAGAAACTCTGTTTCATCCCCTGTACCTCTTCCATCCCAAACAAAACCTACTGATTTTTCCTTCTAACAACACTGTATGAGAGCAGTTGATGGCTTGGGGTAGATGCAGCATAAAGAGCCATTTTGACCACCCTGTTTCTCTCTCACAAAAAGCTCCCCCTGAGTTTGCAGACTCTTCCCTGGTTTACAGGTAATGCCTCAAAATGCTGTTGGTTATCAAAACAAGTCCTGGACGTCTACTTGAGCATTTGTTATTGGTGCCATTTTGTTTCATACACCTTATTTCTTAGGAGTAGCAGATACAATGTTTACAATGTGTACATATGAACAAGTGTTCATATGCCCAAGAGAGTATTTCAACATGCAAATATAAGAGAAAGTAATGCCTGAATCTGTTGAGCACACAGATGAGAATGTGGAGCAGGACCTTAGGCAAACTCATTTGACTACACAAGCAGGGATTACTTTTAATACCTCTCTATGCCTTTTCAGGCCAAAGCTCTTAATGGGATTTTGTTGCAGGGTTTTTGTTTTTTCATGTATGCCCGCAATTGTCAGCCTAAGATTATTGGTTGTTCTACTAGGATGGGTGAAAGAATATTGTAGTGAGTGAGTTTGACCTAATTAGTAACGCACAGTTGAGTTTGTGACCTTCATTTTCACTTTGGCTTGCCCATCTGGAAAGGAATATGTTCCTTGGTCTTTTTTATTGAATGGGTCTGATTTCCATCACTGTACATTACCTTAACTTTTCTCATTTCAGTAAGATAGGCTTTGGGAAGATAGCCATTTATTTTTTGCTTAGCCTCTGTTTAGGGCCTCTTTCATTTGCCTTTTAATTTCTGTGTTAAATAATGCTCCAAGTTTTGGATTGCTACCAGTTTCTAGATTTTTTGTGTCTCATCTGGATAGACAGTACTTAGTTGTGAGTAGTAACAACATCAAAGCACTTTGATATATTCCCTCTTAACTACCTATAAGCCATTACTTTCCACATTATGTTATTATCTACAACAAAGTAACTACAAGCAATTTGAAAACTGAGGATGAAGTCTGTGGGTTGTAAAAGCCATGCCTACATCAGCGTGAAGAAAAGTAGTTTTGTTGTTGATTTTGTTCCAGTAGCTCCAGTTTCTGAAGCTGAAACACCATCTTATACTCAGAGGCAACTACAATTTTTTATAAAATAAAGTCCTTAATAAAGAAGATTCTAGGCTTCAGAGGTAAACAATTTATTAATTCAGCCCTGAAAGCACAGCAGGATAAAAGTAAATCAACGTAAAGATGGAAAGTTTTCTTCCTAGTAGGTGGTTTGTTATCTTAAAACCTACAGAGCATCTTTCAGAAACGCCTGGGATGAGTATTTCTTCGTATAGCTCTAAGAACAATGCCATCCCTGCTTTTTCTGTCAAGAATTTGGTTCCTTTTGGTTCTGTGGCTTTTCCCTTTGAGAACAAGATTATTGTCCCATACACCAGCAAGTGCTTAATATTATCCCTTAATTACTCGTAACAGTGTGAAGCTGAAAAGTAATATTGCATGGCTTGTAATATAAGTGTTATTAGGCACTGCACTTACTGACAGGGAGATTGATTCTAGGTCTGTTTTAGCACCACCAGAATGGAATGGCTCAGTCTGAGGTTTGTGCCATCACACAGACATCACTACCCAGAACGATGTTTTTACTGGTCAAGTAGTACATCTTTGCAAAGGGCCCATGGAAGTGTAAGGAAATGCCAACAGAGTGAGGTAATGATACTCAGCGTAAGTAAACATATTTGATCTTGGCCCAGTGTTTGCAAACTCTTCCTCTGGAAATCACTGTAGGCATCAAAGACAGAAGTAACATGGTGTGACTGCAGAAGTAGGCTTCTGGCTCCCTACACCCACAGGCATAAGAATGTGCCTTATTGCAAATGCATGAGAAGTGCCCTTCGAGCCAACAAGATTGTTCATGCACCTAACACTAGACACTTGTGCAAGTACCTGGATTGTTTGCACAGGCATTATGCAGGCTGCTGTAGTTTCAGAGCATTCCAAGGTACTTTTAACACAAAAAATTCATCACATTGTTGATCATCCCACGAGTGTTCCCAGTCCACCTCTAAAGCCAGCGTGCAAGCAGGGCACGGCAGTTCTGCCCTCCTCCTACAGCTTTTTCACACTCACGGCTGCTGCATTTACTTAAAAATCTAGACTTCCTAAACAAACAAAGGGAAAGCACAAAAAGACAAGCTGCTTGCCCTTGTTTCTGGTCAATTAAATGCTCCTTCTACTAAGGCAGGTTTTCCTCCCTGATAATTAAGCTTCTTATGCTAGCAAAGTTCAGCATGACCATGTGGGCAAGAGGGTGGACAGCAGGCTTGAAAAGTATGTGTCTACAGCTGCTTGGAGAGGTAATTTGGTTCCCCAGTTTGCTCCTCAGTCCCCTGACTGCCCGTGCTACATCTGCATTAGTTTTCTTCCCAGCATTCTTTTGAAATGAGCCAACTAGTTAGTTAACTTTCAGGCAAATGCAGATGCAATTCTGTACCTGATGCAATAATAGAAAGGCATCACTCTAGTGTAATACAGCACAATACTTGCATCATTTTAGATACTGTGAATTTAAAAACCGTTTCACAAAATTCTCTTAAGGTTATAAGGGCGCTGGGGGAGACCTGAGGAAGATGCTCAGTGTGGATAGCAATTACTAACGTTATTATTGCTGTTGTTGTCATCATTATAATAATTATTATATTCCTTATTACATTATGGTTATGTTACATTATTATTTTATTACTAAGATTACAGTGTGGCTTCATGCAAACTGCCTACTGAGTGTAGTACAAACTCATGCTGAAGATGGCTCTAATAACACAATAGTCCAGATAATCCAGGTCCAGCACCTGAGAACATTACCTAGCCCTGCTTAATTCACTTCTATGGATAGATAGCATTAGGTGGATAGCTCTGAACCTCTACCCTGCACGCAGGGACATTCAACAGGAGAGATGCCTTTAGCAACCACCTGGCTTAACGTGACTCCTTTCAAAGAAGCTTGCCTGAGTCTCTGGTGTAACCACTGGCAGATGGTCTTTGAGAGCCATTTTTGGGTTTAAAAGTTTATCAGATAGCTATATGAATAATCATTTGTATTCAGGTGGCTATATGAACAATAATTTGCATTCAGCTTAAGAACCTTGTGAATAAAAAACCTGGAATAAAATTGTAAGTCCCAGGATTTAAAAAATTAGTAAAAGCCAGTCTTTTTTGACTGCAGTCTGATTTACATTTTCAAAGTTCCAGCAAAAACTTTCAATTCCTTTTGGCAGTGGACTTAGAATAGGGAAATCATGTGATAATATTAAACCTTAATTCTTCCATGGCTGTTGGTTTGGGAGAACTAATTTACGATTTTACCATGAAAACAAACAGCATGAAAGGCATAAAACTGGCTAGAATCTGTTGCTAAAAGGAAGAAAAGAATTTGCAGGGAAAGGCTCTACACATAACTGGATGAATAATTACAAGAAATAAGACACTGGGAGTCAACAGAGTATCTAAAGATGAGAATGGAAAAAAAAAAAGAAGTGATTGGCAAAAAGAAGCTGTTTCTTTAGGAACAAAATGCTGAAGAATTTAGTGAGAATTACAAAAATTCTGGCTGAACTAAGGCAATCAAGTAGATTAAAAGTACCCTCAAAATGTCCTTCAGACACACGCTAAAAATTAGGGAGGAAAAGTGGGTTCTTGCATAATGAGATATAGAGTAGAAATGAAGGATAGTACAGCCATGAATGAAAAAAACCCAGACTTAAATATCTCACCTCAGTTTTCTAAAATGGCAGTGACACAGTCTACTGGAGCCAATTCAGGGTGACTCTGAATTGTGAAGCCCTGCCAAAACAAGGATAATATTACCTTGCTTAGATAACAAAGAAAGAGCCATTATCTCAGAAAAGAAAGAAAATAACCAGGTATCTGTTGGCTGAAGTTAACTACTCAAAATTTTGCGAAGCTGAAGAACAACTTATGAGGGAAAAACTGAAAAGTAGGTAAATAGAATACGTATTTACTAAGGGTAGTCTCATACTAATCTGACACCTTTTTTGACATGATAGACGATCTTCCAGTAAAGGAAAGAACAGTACAAGTTAGCATCAGTGTATGCAGCCAAGGCTGATGACTTTTAAAATCATTTGTTTCTTGAATGTAATAGTTTCTATAGACTTATTTATTCTTTCCTGGAAGATATGAATTATATTTTGTTGGTAAAAAAAAAAAATCTAGGAATAGATAATTTGTTCAACAGCAGAATCCTTGTAAGGTGTCCAGTCTTTTGGTTGTTGCTGTTGCTTCCTTACATATTTTCCTTTCTAGCTACTCTATGATTCATACTCCATAATGCAATTTTGGCCACTTTCCTTCCCCCTGAATTGATGTTTCTTTCCATTGCTGTTAGCTATCATCTTATTCAAATTCAAAACATTATTATATTTCTCTCTCTCTGGCTCGCTCGTTCTTTTTTTTAAAGATCAAACCTTATTAACATCCTGGCTCCAATTGCTCCTATTTTTCACCGTGCACACAGTATGACTTCAAGTTTTAAAATGGAAAAAAAAAGACTTCCCACACACAATTTAATTTATCAGGGAAATTTAGTTTCCAAACTTTCTGCCTTTCTCTCTTCAGTATCCAAGTTTTTATACCCCATTAATAATATGCAAAGACACACACATATGCAAATACTCTGTTTCTAGACTAAGACACAGACGTGTAGCTACTCTCCTCCACCTCATGCTTGTACTCTCTGTTATTTTATTACTTTAGTAGTTTAGTAGAATTCCCTTGATATTTTGGTGTCTTCCAAACTGACCCATTCTGTGACCACTATAAGGTATTGTTCCATAGCCAGCTTTTAAAAGCTATTTTAATGAACTAATACAGTGCAAGTGGCTGGAAATGGGAGCCAGAATTATAAATCAGTTGACAAAGTAATTTTTTGTGTCAAAAAGAATGGCTTTTATAAGTCTTTTATAACCTAAAAATATAGGTTCCACTTTCAGAAAATATCAACAGTCTGATGATTTTAAAATACTGACCTTACTACTATGGGCAGGTTTTTGTTGGTTGGTTTTTTTTAAGAACTGAAGCTGTTGTACTTTATAATAAGGTTAAGAAATTTATAACCCAGCCTCAATTAGCCATCAAAAGGAATTCTTTAGAATGAAGGAGTTACAAGGTATATTCCCCATTAGCTTCCCATGTCAAGGTTAAGTAGTTTGGATGGATGGTGAAAAGAATATGCAGAAATTTGTCAACAGCCATGTAGCTATTATTTATGATCTGTGGAAGAGTGCTCCCAGCAGCAGCACATATGTGGAGCCAGGCATCACAGGCACAGTTGTACAGAGCAGTCCAGTTCCATTTAGCCCAGCTGGCCGACACCACACCACACCACATCACCTCTCAGCTTGCTGCCTTCTCTGAAGTTTGAAGGGATGGACAGTGTGGTACTGCCCAGCAAGTCCTCAGTTTCTTCTCACTGTGCTGGCCTGTGACCTCAATAAGAATGGCTGGAGGCCTCTTGTTTTTTCACATAGAGTGTCCTTGGCCATAGATCAGCTTTTATTATTTCTGTTGTGAGATCTGTCATCTATTTTCTTGTTATTTTGACCCATTTGAATTTCAAATAAGCCTTCCTTCAACTACAACTACAGATAATAGAAGAAAGGTAAGTACAAAGTAAACCAACATGATTACAACAACTAAATTTAAATCTATCTGTGCATGTACTTCTTAAAAATCTTGGCTAACATGATATCTGTCATGTCTCCTCAGCCAAATCCCAACCCCTTCAAGTCTCAGGTGAAAACTGGGGGAATACCAGAATAATGTGATGACTCCCAGAATCATCAGCTCTGAGACACAGAGCAGCAGGGCAGCAAGCTCCTCTTTTGGAAATGCAGCAGCTGCCACTGACAAGCCTTGAGGTCAGCTTCCTTCCTCCCTTGCCAAGCCATGGAGGTGACTCCACCTGGGACAGTATCCCAAGGGACAGAAGTGATCTCTCAAATGGACAGAAATGTCACTGACAAAAACATGCTTCCCTGCTTCTGAGACCTTAGTGTGAAAGGGAGGTGTGACCCATCTGGCCTGGTGTGAAAGCCCAGACAGGAAAGAAATGAAAAGTGACTGAAAGAGGGCAGAGTTGCATGGTTGTTTTTCCTGATTACAAGCTGGACCTTGTTTTGCTGGAACATTTCCCTCTTAAGTCTACTGAACAGAGCAGAGTTGGTCAGAGGTGAATGACAAACCTTTTAACAGGGATCAGTCTCCTCCAGAGGAGTGCAATGTGCAGGGGAAGCCAATGAACAGGGCAGCCTGTTGTCTCTGCATCATGAGTTGCAGGTTTGTTTTTCTGCATGTTACCAGAGATACTCTAAGGAAGAACCTCTGCAAGACGTGAATGTCAATAGTTTTGAATGCCAGGCACTCATATACTCACTCCAAAGCACTGTCATACCTGAACACTAAGCTGTTCCATCTCTCTCTCAAGTCATTATCAAATCACACCCCTTTAACAGGGCTCACGCAAGACCCTGAAGTCCAGACTGTGTGTCCCTAGCAGTCACTGTTCCCCCAGGTTTTGAAAATGTCCTCTGGATAGCTTTTACCAGTGGTTTCCTCCTGGAGTTGCAAATGGAACACCACGTTCCCAAATGAATTCCTGGGGGAGCCAACAGCGGTTACTCCATTACCTTCTCCTTAAGAACTGCTGTTCTCAATTATTCATATTCTCTCAGGTTTAAACAAGTGCACATGCATACAAATATACGGACAGAGGATGCCTGAGCCCATAAATCTGACTCACCGCATGTTAATACAGGGAATAACAAGTTCTTAACAGGAACATATCTGTGCTCTTCCTTCTCTCTCTTTCTTGTTCAGAAAAGAGATTCAAGTTCAGTTTCATTAAAATATCCAATCAGCCATGTTTAGAAATCAAGAATTTTACTGCAGTGAATACAGTTATATCACTGAAACTGAATACTGGTAAAAACCTGCATAACTTCTCCTCCTTCACAACTCTGCAGATGTGAGAGACTGAAATTTCAAGGGTTAATGACTCAAATCAATTTGCAAAAGAAATGGGTGTTTTGCTGACAATATGAAAAGTAACAGACCAGGTGCAGAGGGGTGTGCACCCACTACCAGAGGCTACAAGCTGGGTTTTGAGCCAGACAGGGGAGAAGGCTGATAAGAAGCAGGCCCTGCGGAGGTGGGATAGTGTTTATCATGCCAGTGTCCTTCCTTACACAACTGACTCAGTAGTAAAACTTCCTCCTTCTCCCCATGGGAGGTATTGGGACATTAACACATGGTCCTGAAGGTACTCATCCCTTCTGATGGGGCGTAACTGGCTCACCTACATTGATGTAAGAGGCAGCTGTCATAAACTATCAAAGACCCCCAAAGTGCCCACAGACTTCTTTCTGTTCCCACCAAGGACTCCACCAGATCCGCAGTGGTGTAACAGAAACTGCCCCACCCTTCCAGGGGAGGTACATGGGCACTCCCACATAAAGCTAAGTGTATATTAACCCACTGAACTTTGTGTTTCATGGCTTGCCCCACCCCGATGGATCAAGACGACAACCATCACTTCGACCAAGGGACATGGAAATTGCAACAATCAAGTCTCGTTGCTGGATCCATGGGTGGTGATATCTTTCTACTCTTACCCTTTTTTTCCTCTTTCTTTTCCCTATACATTTTCTTAAGTGTTATTTTTATGCTTTTATAATGCCATATTACTATACATAATAACAAAAATGGCTACATACCTGCTTTCCTTTGCAATCAAATTGTTCTAAAATAAACCCTACATATATAAACACCAGTCAGTCAGTGTCATTTCACTCTATTCCACACTAAGGGATCTATTATTAACAAGAACATCAGTCACCCTTGCCTTCAGGGCAGGTTGTAACAGCAGAGAACAAGTAAGAAACTGCCCTTCACAGGAGCAAGATACCAGATAGGGAAAGGGACTTGTCTTCCCTTCTGCTAAGCTGCCATTTAGCACTGAAAACCCTTATTTGCAACTTCACACAGAGTGTTCAGTGATGAGTGCTTGCCCATTGCTATCCAGATTTTGTCAGACCCTCACTTATGGTGACAATTATCTGGCTCTACCTACTTGCATCGCTGATGTCAGTGGAACCAATGATGGAAGACCCCGAGTCTGTGCCTTCTGTTATCTGATGGCCCTGTGCCTTCTGTTATCAATACTTACATTATGATTCGTACAGTGCTAATAGACAAAGTTATTTCAATTATTTTGGGGCATGCTTTCTCTACTTTGTATTTTACACACAGGGCTTTGCACTTGCAATCTATGCAAAGTATGTCTTTTTGTAGTTCAAAGAAAAAGCAATTCCCTTGAAGATCTTATAGTGTTTGCGTATGACAGGGGAGATTTACAGACAACTTATATTTTAGTACATTCTCACTTGAACTGTACTGTTAAGAAATTCAGAAACAGTGGGAATATAAATTCAGCAATATGTGGCGTGTTGCCAGATTTAGAAACAATCCAATAATTTCATATTTTGGAGGTAAGATAGTTTTGGTCTAGCAGCATCTTAAAGCTCATAGCTCACATTACTGAGTTCATATTTCATGAAAGTTACACATATATAGATTTCAGTTTTGCTACAAATCTGATTAATTGCTAAAGGAGATGTCACACCAGAACATAAACACAAACAGAGAAAATATGTTGCAGTGTTACCTTTCCTATAGAATTCCAAGCATCAGCTGGAATGCATTGCAAAATTACAGTGCAATAGGCACTGTGCTTGATACAGGACATCTGCTTATACTGCTTCAAATGTAAAACTTTGGGTTATTCACTCTTTCAGTAACCTGAACTCATTCCACTTGCATTCTGAAACTATGTATAAGCCTATGATTTAGCTGGTATTCAATATACTTCCACTAAATTAAGTAAAAACTACACAGGAAGCTTCATACAATGGCAACAATGCATTGTTAGACACTCACTAGACCATGATGTGACACCAGGCCATGTAGGTGGACAACCTTAGTAATCACATTACTCTTCTCTGGCAGTACAAATCATCCAGGAAAGTACCTTGATGTAGGATATCCTGTGATGTTGGCCAGTTTTATGACATTTATCCTTTCCCCTCTCCAGTCAGCTCTAAATATATTCCTCAACAAAAATAAAGATGAAGGAAAGCCAAATTGGATACTGCTCTCTAACTAGAGGTCACAGTGATAAAACAGTGCCTTGCATACACAGCTTGATGAAATGAGTGATCCAGGCATTTTGAATTTATTGCTACACGTGTAGACTGACTTGCAGACAACATAAACATACATGTAATTACTCCAAGGGCCTGAGGGATACAAGGTGAGAAAGAAGAGGAAAAATGCACCTAAATTTTAGTGGGCTTTTGACAACTGATAGTAAAAGATCGATTATTAATGGTCTTTGACATGGGAAAGAGTTCCCTGCTAGAACCTGTATTTAAGTTGTAGGAATATAAATATATATTTAAAGTTAGAGCAAATTGTAGAAGGAACAATACTTGTTTTTTACCAAGTACTGTAACTTATTGTAATTCTGGATGTGCTAAGCACTTTATATCCATGATATTTTTTACTCAAAAATCAAATGCAGAAATGCAGAACAACATAACTTCTTCACAATGATTCACATGTGTAATTCTTCCCTGAAAGACCTGCCTTCTTTCACCAAAGTCTAGCGTCAGATGTAAACTGACACTGCTTTGCTGAAAACAGAGTAGCGGTGCTGATTTACACCAAGAATAGATATTCAAGTAGAATTAAGTATCACAACTTTTGCAACCAGGAAAGGGAAACATTTCTGCTGAGGAGGCAAGCTCATGCTAATGCTGCCTTAGGCAGAGCAGAAAGGTTCTTGGTTTTGAAAGTCTGAAATATTTAAAAACAAAGAAAACTGCAGCACCACAGATTTTGCTGACAACATTTCTAATAGAGGAACTGAGTTTGTCTGCAAGATTGTTGCAAATACTCAAGTATCTATGCAGAAATGTGATTTGCTACTCATTAGTTTAAAGAGGTTTTCTTGGATGGAGCCTGTAAATGTGATATCCCACAACACAATCTCCAAAATGAACCAAGACATATTTCTGTGACAAAAAGAAGATCAAAAAAAGCACCAATGTATGAGAGAGAATGGAGTTTTAATATTGCTAGAAAGACTGTCTGAATGAACTTCTTATTAGAGGAAGAGATTGAATCTTTCCATTATAAAAAGAGTACAGATTACTACATCTCGATGAACCTAGTTTATTATGGGATTCTTGCATAATAGGAGAGAGTAACAGTGTTATCTTCCTTTTTCAGGATTTTGGTATGGGGAAAAGATACGTTTTTCAGAGCCTCTCAATCAAAGATGCATGGCAGTGACTTCCACTGTGGCTCTCATATCCACCACCACATTTTTTCTGTTATGCATCCAACAAGCAATGTTACAACACAGCTACGAAGGGCATTTCTGCAGCAGAATCCCTACACTAAGATTAATTTGGCTTATGGTTTTAAAACTTATTATCTAAAAATGCCCTTTATTACTCAATAAGTTGTTTGCAATTCAAGTCTATGCCTTCCTGAAGCCATATTCTTAAATTCTAAAAACAAAAAAGCACACTCTGCATTTCATCCTGCTGGCCACATTCTTGAAGGTCAGGCTGAATTCCCTTCTACCTTGGACACCAGGATTTAGATAAGTGAGTCTTAACTGAGTGTCTGGCTGCTGAATTATTTCAGTGGTGAGGAATCCTGTCCAAGCAGCTTTCTAAGTAATTAATGGTAAAATTAAAATTCAAGCTAGTAAACCCTCTGTAGCTAGCGATGCTGTATTTAAATTCTGTCTTTATCAACACTTCTTTTAGGTGATTTCTCATATGTGTATGCATTCACAGACACAGTCACACACAAGAACCACAGCATGTCTGATTACACTCGCACATGGCACAGGGGCAGGATTTAAGGCACTGATGTTGAGGGCCCAGCTGTAAGAGTTCTGTCTTGAGAGTGCAGACAGGTGGAAGGGCATGTTTTCTGAATGGCTGCCTATGGCTACAACAACCCATTCATCTTTCATGGGATTTGGGGTCTCAAGTGCCACAGGATATTGTTACTGCTAAAGTAGCAGTCAGTTCTGACACTGAATCAGGGTCTCTTAAGCAACAGGAGTTATTGCTGCCCCCAGGGTGCAGAGGTCACAGCCCCGACCAGCCAGTGTTGTGCTAAGTATTGGAGAGAAGTCATCCTCCCTTCTCCCACATCGTACCTTCAGGGCTCAGCATGCCTGGCCGGAGTGTGCACGGGGTTGACAACCTGGCCTTTTAGGTGAGACTATCGAGTTGACTATTCCTTCATACAGCAAGCATCACTTTTCCACATGTCAAATATGTGCCTATGCTGTGGTCACTGCTTAGAAAGACTGGCTTCAAAAATAAAATAGAACCTATTGTTCTGTTACAGAACAGGGAAATCAGGACTCCAGTGAAATACCAAGGCACAATTTCTGTCACACCTTCAGTTCACAATGGGTTAAATGGTACTACATTTGATTCACAAATTTTTATTACTCCTATCATACTTTCAGACTATTTTAATGGGGGCAGCATATTGACAAGGAAAACCACATCTATTCATTTCACCAAATTTACAGGTTCTGTTGAAACATCCATCATTTCACTGTGTGATTTTCTTCTGTAAGTGAAATGTCAACTATCTTCTTTCTACCACAGAAAAATATAAAAAACTACACTGCCCACCAACTCAACTGCAATTTTTTTCTGAGATGTGAGTAAAGGATCAGGCTCATTAGTTGAAAAATTCCTGTTTCAATGATATTTAATCACATATCTGTTATGCAACAGTGATGTATCCAGTTTTTAGTTACAGAATGTAAGCCATACAAAATATAGAATGGCTTTCATTTGAAAATATCGTCTGGATTTAGATATCTAATTAAGTAGATTTCACATTAATTCATTAGGATGACATGTCAGTAGACATTATCCTCCCATTTGGTTGGAATGGCTATTACCAGTATAACCAGCATATTATTGCTGTAAAACACAGGGTTTAGCAGCAGGTTTGGCTCTTATGTTCTATCTTTCTTTAAAGATAAGAGATCATAAGGTGTACCTGATGATGACTCTGAAGGTCTAAAAATACATGTCAGAATGTTAACATTAACAATATCATAAAAAATGCATGCAATAAATTAATTTTAAACCTTCAGGGAGAAAAGTGCTTTTTGTGTATTCAGGTGATGATACTGCAGAGTTTTTAACACCTTGTACTGAAAAATATAAAACACAGAAAAGCCTTAGTGCCATGGAGAATTGCCTTAATTGCTTTGACCCTAAGGGTAAGATGCTAGAGCTATATATTCAGTACAAACAATGGTGCCCTCAAGCAGAAAGCAGCCTTTTCACTCTGTTGCTTTGACTTTGACCAATGTCTTCAGTGTAGTCAACTATGGCAATGCTTAATCTTGCATTTTTACAAATCATCTTTACAAACAGAGGAAGATTTACAACTAATAACACCTTCCTTATATTAGACACAGGTAAGAACAATTTTGTACTGCACTCCATAGTTCAAAAAAACATACTGTAAGAATGAAATATCTATTTAGATTATAACAAATAAAAACAAATTAATATATATGCTCAACAAATGTCAAGAGTGGTTCTAATCTTGATTTCAAAAATATGCAACACTTAGCTCTTATTACCCATGGAAGGTGAAAATGTGACAGACATTCATAGTAATGTAAACTTGGTGCGTTGGATGCATGTTTGTCCATAATGTATTTTATACTTGCATACATGTCGTAAGTCAGAGCATATAAAACGTGTATTTCATTAATTCATTCAATTTCCTCTGCCATATCAACCTGTTCCAACTTTCTTTTTATACCAAATTTTGTGTCTGTTTTAAAGATGGGCTCATTTCTGCCTCTCAGAGATCATCTTAAATGCCTCATGAATCTTATTTGGTTTTTCAGCTTTGATATGTGCTCTTCTGTCCTATAAAGCTTTTGTTAGCGTGCTGTTTATCTTTTGCGCATCATTTCAGTCTACACTTACTAAGGAACAGAAGTCTCAGGCTGGAGCGTTTCTGCATGTTTGTAGCCAGAGAGCTTCTGATGATATTTTGTTATAGAAAATAGCAAGCCTCTGAGTATTTTGAGTTACTGGGTTCCAACAGCACTGTCACAAATCTTCCTAATGTGAACACAGACCTGCAGTCCTGCTCTCCAAATTCCTTAGGCTTTTCATTGTGTTATTATAAATGAATAATGAATGAATAATGAATAGTGTGAGCTCACCATAGAAATTACAAATTTGAAACTGTTTTCATGGTTTTGTGTAAGCATGGACAAACTGGGCTGTGATGAAGTGCTCAGTGTCCCAGGATGAATGAAGTTTTTTTCTGTGTGGGTGACTGGAGTAAGTGCACACAAGACTGCTCTGCATGGGTGGGATATAAATTAACCTTGAACCCACACTTGGCCCTGCTTCTCTTTCTTGTCTGTGTAATGGATGAGGAGAAGAGGGAAAGAAAATATTATCCCAAATAAAAACTTCTTCATCATCTTTGCAGAAACTGGGATATTCCCCTCCTTCTCTAGAAGGCTTACTGAGGAGTTCCCACTCTCCTTAGGTTGACAGGCTGGCTACCTGATACACACATTATTTAAAGAGAAGACCACCCCCAGTTTTGGCTGTGAGTGTGGATGACTTGACAGTCAACAGTGTCAATGTATATTCCCTCACAATCATGGAAGCACCAAGCCCATAGGATCACTCTGCAGTTGCCATAATGTGGATTCACCTTCTGTTTTGTGCATCATATGGGCAATTGTGGTTAAATAGTATATCTATTTGGCAATTGCTGGCATCTCGGAGCATAGCATCGCTAATTCAGAAATAATTTTGACTTGTATAAAATCAACTCAGGCAGACTGTCACATGCTGTGAAGATAAATAACCGGTTCTGGTGGCATACAACACCTTTTTGTTCATATAACTATGTGGAAAATATGTGGTGCACCAAACAACATCACAGTATCTTAGAGTTTTCAGAAAGGTGCTCATTTTTTTCTGAAGGTCTTGATACACCTTACAGCAGAGGTTGTTCCAATTTACAGATAAGGAAACAGAATCACAGGGAAGTGAATTAACTCTCTGAAATCACTCATGGTGGACCAGAAGAATACTTGGAAAAGAAGGTCTTATCTCCTTCACATATTGATTTAAGCAAAATACAGCTAGAAATTATTTGGATGAAAGAAATTCTTCGAGAAGGCTAAAGAAGAAAGGCTAATATGAGTTAATTAAATGCTCTTCTCCAGTGTTCAATGGCCTATTCCCACCTCCATGGGAAAGGACAGGGCTACTCTGATCAGTTGAGTTCTTAGCTGCACATATTTGCTTTTTGGCAAGAATCTTCTCTGATGCAGGAAAGCAAAGCTCACTGCAGCTGGCAAAAGACCAAAGGCAGGACATGCTGTTCAGCCTTCTAGATTAAAAAATGGTATCAAAGTGAAATGAGTCACCAGGATAACACAGACTGTACAAATTTAAGTGGCACTCACAGAATGGGAAAGCAGTACCCTGAGTATTCATCATAGTTGTGTCAAAGCTAATGTGCAACAAAATTATGATGAATTCTGGATGACAGATGACAAATCTTTGTGAGTGAATGTTTCCCTGGGGGCAACAATGAACAGAGTGAACAGGCCACAGAAAAGAAAATACATAAATGCATGTTCCTGAATGCTAGGAGTTAAGACTGCTGCCAATAAGCCACACAAAAATATATCCAGCTGGAAATACCCCTGTGCTATGGGTTATGCTGACCTGAACATAAGCAGGCTATTTCTGCCTACAAAAGCAGGGAGAGGGGAAACAAAGAAAGCAGGTAGAGACTTAGCTACCTCTCACTACACAAAAAAATGTCACTAAGGGCTCAGCTGATGCTCACTTGAGTAGATACCAAAGTGCCACTTTGACATAGTGCCACCGGTGTTGCTCTAAGATACTTCACCTGAATTCTGGCTGTCACTTCAGAAGACACAGGTCTCTTGCACATCCTACTTCTTTTTCTGTCAGCTCCATATGATTGCTACTGATACAGTAAGGGAATCTCAAAAACGTTAGATGTGTTATGTGGAGCAGCGAATTCAGCCCTAAAAATGTCAAATATGGTGTAGGTCAGCAGCAAAGCTGCTACCAGAACGAACAGTAAGAAGGAGAGGAAAGGCTATCTGATCCCTAAGCAATGGCTACCATATTAGCTTCATACAGACACAATTCAACACTACCAGCCTTTAAAATCCCAAAGTGCAAACAGCTACAGCAACTTGTGAGAGCTGCTAAGTCCATGAATCCATTAAAAAAATATAAAATTACAGTTATTACAGAATATCTTTGTTCCTAAATGGAAAGAAAACTGAGGTAATCTCATTCCCACCATGTGATAAACATTAACAACTGCTGACTTTTTAATGGTGAGTACTTCAGGTCTGAGACTTAGATGGATGGAGTAGATTTCCTGTATATATTTGAATATATTTGTTCTCACTGAATGAATGTACACATGCTCTTTTTCTCTATGAATATATTTTTAATGTCCTTCTACACTTACTACAGTACGTGATATAATATTCAGTTTGACCTTTTAAGCTAATCTTTACTCGTCAAAAAAAAGGATAGACACAGAAAATATCTAAATCTCAGCTGTCTTTTGGCTTCACTATAGTGCCCTGGTACTGTCAAATATAATTTAGAAAGTCACAACACATCATTTCAAAAGGAAGGCTTCTGTTATCCTGAATGGATACATCTGTGGCCAAGATTTTCCACTTATGTATTCTAAACTGATCATTGTGTCTTGTAACTGAAATCAGCTTACCCTAAATTTTAGAGAGGAAAAAGTATAATATTTTTTAAAAAGAAAACTTTGCAAGAGGTTTGCATTACTGACTGTTAGAAGTTTCACATGGTGTTTAAAAAGAGGGAAAGGATGGGTAATACCTATGAGGCTGTCAGGTAAAGAACATACTAACAACATAATCTTGGGCCAGTACAATCCAGGCTTCTCCATGCTTCTCTAATCAGGATTTTCTCTCTCTGCACAAGAAGCCACTCTTCCTCTCCTGTATTCCCAATAAACCAGCAGCAGAGAAATCTCGAAGGTGGTAATAGAGGTGCAAGCTGGACTCTGCACACTTTTCTTTCCAGCAGTCAGCCCAGTCCTGTCCTGGCCAGGGATGGGGAAAACCCCCACAGCTCAGATAGCTCTGCTTCAGGACATATGGGACAATCCACATTCATCACAGCTTTTGCTTCCCTCTCTCTGCAAACTCAGGCAGATTATCTCAGTACTAGTCACAGTTCAGAGCTTTTTATTCCACCCGTGAATATGAAATATTTACTCTTTAAAAAAAATCAACTAACATTTCATGACCATAGGTGTTGGAGCCCTCTGCCAGCACTTCAGTCCTTCTGCTCTAACCTTGCTCTGGAAAAATGGGAATTACAAAGCAGCAGACTTGGTCCTCTGCTGGGAAGCACCTAAAATCTTCACACACATTTACAGTGTCCAGGTTTGGAGGATTCAGTCAGCTCTCCGAAATAGGTTGTAAAAAAAAAAAATCCTTTACCTTCATTTATTTCTTTAGCTCATTAGAGCTGAATCCAAAAGAGAGACTATGGATGCAAATTTCCCAATACTACATTTCTCTCCCACCTGCAAGGTTGTGAAAAAAGAATAACTTTCGCTTCAGATAAATCCTTTCTGACACTAGTGTTTTTGAGTGTGAAATACAAAAATTAGGAGATTATTCTAAAGTATTCTCTCTCTCAAAGCACCTACTTCTAAAAAATATGAAAAGGATAAAAGTGTAAACATGAAGAATTAGGCAGCCTGAATGGCAATGGTTTGATGCTTTTTCATAACATCTTAGCTTTATTGTTCGTGAGCACCATCAAAAATAAAAAAAAGTGACCACATACCAGATTCCTGTGCTTAATGTCCCCCACCTTGCCTATTCTTCAAAAAATTATTTTAATTTTTGAGATTTTTCAAATAATTCTCTGAGTTATATTTCAAATCATATTAGCTCACGACCACTAGCATCAAGAAAATAATTCATTTTTATGTCTGGTTAATTTTAGCTGCTTGTATCAGGGGATTTAATGGGCAACATCTCTAATAATTAAAACCTCTATTTTGTAAATGTATATGCATGTACATAGTCTTAAGCATGTAAATAATACCATTGAAATCTGTAGGACACACCACATGTGTAATGTTTTATGTATACCTGCACCTACAGAGAGCAAAACTCAAACCCATCTCCACTGAAATCTGTTAGGGCCAGGAAACAGTTATTAATATCTAAAAGATTATCCTAATGAATAAATGTATGAGTTTTCAGTTCCCTGTAGTATATTTTTAAGTAGTTCAACCTTTTTTTTTTGTCATACAGTTCTGAAGCTGTTATTTTGGTATCTTTAAGAAAACCGTCACACACTACATTGTTTGTTACATCCATAATCATCCACGCAACGCATCAGTCAGATGCTTGCAGTGGACTTTTAGTTTCTTTAGTGGCAAAATATTCCCATTGAATGATATTTCTTCTCCTGTCTTCAGACAATACATAGCCCTCAAAATTAACCAAAGACAACCGGATAAGTAGTACAGTACCTTTGAAACCTTGAAGGGCTGAGCGTTCATGTTGTAACATAATATGGAAAAGAGGAAAGCCTCACTACTTCTACAGTTTTTTTGTGCTTGTAATTACACAGAAACTGAAGGTTAGGCAGGGTATCCTTCATAAGGTGGAAAACATTCTTTGTCACCACAGAGTTTTAATAGGCAACTCATGTCTATTAATAAGGGCACATCTGTTCCAAAGGCTTGCATTATGCAGGTGTCTGTTTCTCTTGTGTTCTTTGATTATACAGTAGATAATTAGTTAGATATGATTATTTGCAACCCCCATTTGGACCACTTATCACATTATCAAAGGCTTTAGTTTCTAATTATGAAATATGAAACAAAACCCTTAACTTTGCATGTGTATCACTCAAATATATACCTGTTAGAAGGATTCTGAGAGAGTGATTATTTCTTTACTTAAAAAATTAACACCAAGGTTAATGATGAAAGAGGAACTATTTTTGCTTTATAACTCTGTGAGAGGAAAACATAGCCTTTCCTATTCTTCCTAATAACTACAGGGACATTAAATTATGTCTTATTACTCAATTTAGGTTTAAAATACAGCTTTTTCAAAATCTATTCAATGAATGTGGCAGACCCAGACCTTAAAGACTACAATTTCTTGTCATGAAGCACATATTTAAGTACCTTCTCTAGTCTGAAAATTCATGGATCTATTTTGCTATTCCAAAGTTTTCTCTCTCCATCTAAACTAAAATCACAGTCAGTCTCTGACATCTCTGGCAGTGGTGCAGCTGTTAATTTAGGCACTACTGCTAAAAGAGAAATACTGTTCTGCCTTTCAAGATTTGCATTTATACCCTCCGTCAGAGTGAACAGTGCAATGCCTATTACTGTCGCACTTGTATGGATGTCATTTTTCGTCTGGACCTTTACCTAAATTTGTACATTCTTTCTGAGTAATATTGCTAAGTAATATGCTCCCTTATGCATTCATGCAGAGAAAATTATTTCCTGAGAACTTTAGGTTTTGTGTCTTGGCTACTGCACTACTGCTCACTCTAGCAGAAATGCAGTCCTCACTGCCCAGTGTCTATCTTGAGTGCCACTTTAATCCAAATAATCCCACTATCTCTCATTCTTCATACTCTGCTAATCTCTGGGACCTTCACTTGCCTATTAACTCAGGCTAATCTCAGCAGCTCACTTACTCAAGCTTGTATCCTTGTGCATTCTTGGTGATACCTCTGCAATTTGAGACCCCCCCTGTGAAGTCATTTACTCACTGAAATACCTAAATAATACTTTTAAACTTGACAAAATTCACAACAGTAATCAAGAATTATGGCTCAGTATCCCAGCAGTTGGAATATTCAACTTGGGGTGGGACAACCTGTTAGTCTGGCCTCTGCTGAGGCCAAGTCCATTTCATGCCTCTTTTTGTATAACAGAAAATGCATAAAATGTTGAGGCAGAATTCACTATCACCATTCCATCCAGTGGCTCTACTGGAAAGTACAATGAGTGGCGATGCTGGGATTTGCTCAGGGACTTGTTGCTGTAGAGTAGATTTGCTCTGGACACACCCAGCAGATAAAGCCAGGTTTCTCAAGTGTCTGCTTTTTTGTGGCTGTTTTGCTTGACACCTGGCATGCAGCGAAGGGGCATCTAAGTGCTTAAGATGTTTCTATGTATGTGTGGAAACCTCCATTTAGACTTCTATAGGTTCTGACAGTTGCTAGTGGAGTGACATCCATATATCTTTTTATTTTTTATTTAGAATTAAGTATTTTTAGATTATTTTTGATACTCAATTTTCGGAAGAGGTATATACACTTTTGAAAATAATAACTACCATGTCCTATTATATCACAATCTGGGGCTAGGACAGGGTTCTTAGTGCTTAAAATATAAAACTACATAAGATGGCCAACAGTTGTCAAACAGTGTTATTCTTCCAGACACTCCAACTCTTTCTTCTCCAACACATCAGGCATTATCTACTTAATTGCATGGCCTCTCATTGTGCAATCCCATCATATAAGTCACAAATTCTTGGTACCAATTTCAGTTACACAAGTATTTTAATGAGCACCCAACTATGTTCCCCTATCTACTACTGAAAGCTCAGAGGATACATTTCTCACGAATACTTATTAATCCAAGCATTTCCCATGATGTTTTTTATTCAGGCCACATGGTCACAACTACTAATATCTTATAATCTTTTAGGGGCAATCAGATTCAAAGCTAAAATTAATTTCCTCCTACTATGCTTCATGGATTCAAGAAGATAAATCTTATTTCTACAATTCATTTCAAAGTACAAGCAAAATGGATGAAAAAGAAGAGAGGCTGTAAAAGTAACTAGAAACATTATCCTGTCTGAAAGGTAGACTCAAAAAGATTGAACCATTTGAATAATAGCTGTAATGCAGAATCTGATGGGTGTACTGTCCTGAATAATTAGGCAACAACAGGCAGTAAATGACAAGAAGAAATGGATAAAACAGAAGTTGACTGTCAGGTAAAGCTGTATGAAACTTCTTCCTTCCAACCCCCAATTCTTTACTATTCTCTGCAAAGTCCCAAGTTTCTTTATCAAAACTAGTGCAATAATTTATTATTGTTATACTGACAGATTAAATTCCACCACATGCCATTCATGCCTATAAGTTCAATTAAAATGACAAGACTGACATGCATGGGTAACTTTTGTGCAAAAGGGAAAAGAGAGGCAGCTCTTCAATGAAATTAAATTCCAATACCACTTATGGCAAGATGTTTCTGAAAGCACAGAAGAAAAATTGTGGTCCTGAGTTTCCATCCCTGGAGACAGTTAACCAATAAAAACTATATCTAGGTTTGATTAACTCTGCATGTTTTTCTTGACCTCATTAACAGAGTCAGCTGATGGATTTCTAGATCAATTTGCATGCAAATGTAACAGAAAAGGAGTTGTGCTGTAAGCACAAGCTATCCACCTTTCTAGACTCTTCCTTACCTCATTTCATCTTCCTGTAGGCAAAACTGAGTAATGAATGGGCAGAAGAAGAAATGTGCCCTCTTTTAACTGTCAGTTTCTCAAGATCCCAGAACAGAATACTTCACATGCTAGTCTCACGGCAGCTTTTTAAGCCAGACTTGTCCAAGACTTTTCACAAATAGTCTGCCCTTGGCAGTAGGCTGTTCTTCTTTTCAGAAACTTGAGGTATATACAAAGAGAAAACTAAAATAATACAGTTAGTGGAACAAGTAAGCAAGTTTTTTTGATCATATTTTTCAATTATGTAAAGCAAAAGGTCAAACCCCATTTTTGCTAATTCACTATCCAATTTGAACCAAATCTCACACTGCCGAAGAAGGCAATGTTTGCATAATTAATAACAGAAGATTTAAAAATTCAGAACCCGTCCTGTTACATTTTATAACGACAACAGAATAATGTCCCTTTTCCTGGAATGTATTATTTTCACTGTTATTTTCTAATAGCATGCAAATAAATAAAACGAAGGTACACAGACATCAGTAAGACTATTGTCATGGTTTAACCCCAGCCAGCAACTAAGCCCCACACAGCTACTCTCTCAGTCCCCTCATTTTGGAATGGGGGAGAGAATCAGAAAAGTGGGAAAACTCATGACTTGAGATAGACAGTTTAACAGGTAAAGCAAAAGCTGCACGTGCAAGCAAAGCAAACCACGGAATTAATTCACCATTTCAAATGGGCAGGCAGGTATTCAGCCATCCCCAGGGAAGCAGGGCTCCTACACACGTAATGGTGTTCTGGGAACACAAACACCATCACTTCAAATGTCTCCCCCTTCTTCCTTCTTCCCCCAGCTTTATATGTGCTGACCATGACAATATCTGATGTGGGATATCCCTTGGGTCAGTTGGGGACAGCTGTCCTGGCTTTGTCTCCTCCCAACTCCATGTGAAACCCCAGCCTCCTCGCTGGTGGAGTGGGATGGGCAGAGGAGCAGAAAAGGCTTTGCTCAGCAATAACAAAAACATCCCTGTATTATCAACACTGTTTCCAGAATACATCCAAAACATAACCCATATTAGCTACTGTGAAGAAAATTAAAGCTATCACAGCCAAACCAGCACAATACTTCAGGGTTTAATTCTTGACAAAAGGTTCATATAATTCTGTGATTCATATGATTTTTTTAAAACACAGGACACAAGGACTCATTTATAACTCAGTTTCACTCCTGAGACCTTGTATTAATATAGAGATAATGGAGGCAGGCAATGTAAATAGATAAGGGCAGGTAAAACTGAGGGGGGAAAAAAAATGGGTCCCTAATGTCATATTGATTTGTTTCTAGAAGGTAGACACTTAACTATTAGCTACATTAGCGAAGCTTTTAGCCACTGGATCAGTCACAAATATCCACTGACTTACAGTGAACAGTAATACAATATCTGCATAACACCAGTTAGGTGTTATTTATGTACATATACAGCTCCAAAAATCAAGCCAGTTTAGAAGAAAAGGGACTACAGAAAACCTTCCTGTTATTAGTCTGTTGATCAACAGACTAGTATATATTATAAACTTGAATATGTAGGCAAAACAGATGTCAGGAAGGTACTGCTGAAGGACCTATCAAATATAGGCAGCTGGGCAGCACAAGGATGAATTAAATCCACTGTTGAGAAAGTGAAGGGTAGCAGAGAATAAGTGAGAAAATGCAGACAATCTAGTCACTTTAATATGATTTGAAGGATCTGTAAATTTATTCATAACAACAGACATGGCAGTGTTCCTCTACCTTGAATATTATGTTTAATAACACTGTCTCTTTAAACAGATGCAATATGCATGGATAAGTAAGAGAAGAACACGGAATGATCAGAGATACAGATTTTATGCATAGAAAGACTGAAAATCCCTTCTGAAATATTTTACAATGATCTGATTATGAGACCAAACTTCTGTTAATAATCCATCAAAAGGAAAGCACAAGAAAAACAGCTCTTGGCAGTTTCATTTTGAACCCCTACCAATCTAAAAAGTGATCAGGCAGATGAATTAAATAAAATATTCACTAACTTTCTGAAATTTCGGTAACATTTGGGAGGGGGGGTTCCATTTTGATTTGTTATTGTATTTTAAATATTCCTAATTAAATACACTAGTTTTGCCTCTGAAGAGAGTAGAATGACCATCCATTGATTAACACAATACATTGGAAACAGAAGTAAATGCTTGGATTAAAATTTCTCACTAGAAAAAAAGTTTGCAGAATTACTTCTGTCAGATGTACCAAGGCCTAAAAAGTAATCTGATAACTTAAAAGAAGATGAATATATACATTCAAACAAGACATCATCAAATGATGGCACTAGGAAAACCTTAATGGAATAAGATCATTAGCCTGGCATCTTCAAATCAACATCACAAGAGAAAGAGGAAGTTTGTCATCCCCAGAGCTGAGCTTTGTCAGCATTGGTCTGGATTTATGAGCCAGTAAAATAATCCTTCATGATTATCTGTCCTGTTGTTCACCATTACCGCATCTTCAAGGAGGCCATTTCATTGTATGCTCTTCATTGTCATGGTTAGCTGAAGTATAATTGACTTGAAGACCACCTATGCTTACAGGTTATTCATATACAAATTAATGGATGCTGGTGAAATTGTTCATCCATTAAGCAGAGTATTAGCTTTCATGGCATTCATTTACCTATCAAAGATACTTTATTTATCACAGTTTTTCTGAAAGCTTGTTTACTGAGATCATACAGAATAGTGCTGCTCTCAATGAATTTTATGCCTTATACATAAAATTTGAAAAATGAAAACCCATATCATGTGCCTCTTAGTTGGTACACAATGGTCATAAGCTAATGGCTTTTCTAATCTCTGTTCATGAGAAGAACATAGTTCAAAAATTCGGGATTTCTTCCCCTTCCTGTTTAAAAAAAATCCCAGCCAACAAAGCTTTGATTAGTTAATTAATAACACTAATCTTGAAACTTAGAATAACTTTTGTTGCATTAAAATAATATGTATTCATTGATCCAAAAATAGGACAAAGACTGTGAGCAATTTTAAAACTTGATTGTCAGCAGAAGCAACTGATGGGTCCATTTTTCAGCCTTGCTCTGGGTGCGTATTTTGTATTCAGATTCACTTAGAGCCAGCTTTCAAATTTGGGTAGAGATAGAAAGTTTTGAATTGGAGACCATCACACTGTTACTATCCTAAACAATACGTTACTTGGTGGCTCATTAGCATTCACAGGGATATCGTTCACTCAGAAGACCCTTCTTCATCAGGTTTCACAGAAAAGATCCATAAAGCAATCTCAGTGTTGAAATCCTGCTAGGGTTAAGGCATCGGGTCCAGCACTTAGCAGTCTGGCATTTACCAGTGCTTATGCAGGATGTTTGCTACCTCAGGGACAAGTAACACTGTAATTTTACCGACGGCTGTATAACTTTAGAAATTTAAGGCCGAAGTCCCTGGGCCAGATCCTGTAAGATGGGTAAGCACGACAAAAGGAGCAAGATTCTCTTATTATGAAATTTCATTTGCACCTAGGACTTTGACAAATTGCAATGTACTGACCTGAAATTGTCTCTATTATTTGCAGGCTGCTTCCTTAGCTTTTACTGTACCAGCAGTTTGCAGAAATGGGAGTAAATGTTTTGTCCATTTTAAAAAAAACATCCCTGTGCCTTTTTATACTGAGAAATCCTAGGCAGCAAACAACCTGTTGGAATGACTTTGAAGTATATGCTCACGAGCTTAATTGTGGCATTTCCTGATTCTTGACAGCTTGGCTCTCCAATTCAAATATGGTTTTATTGCAACTTTTTGCAAGTATACTTTTTTCCGACAGAGTATTATGACTTCTACATAGAACAAAGTAGTATGATTCCTATTTAGCCATACTGATCTTGACTGCTAGTTTCTCTAGCTGGCCAGGAAAAAACAGAAGATATGATATATTTTCCTTTTAACACTCTTGTATTCATGTGAAACATTTGCGAAGAAACTCATTAATATTTTGCATTTGAGAAATGTCAAGAAGTGTTTCCACTTGTTTTACTGCTGTGACCTTCACATTTCTTCTGCACTATGCAAAGACATGAAGAGTTACATTCTGAAGTATTTAATACTAATCATTTGAATATGAAGAATTGCTCTCAATCACCAATTATTTTTAGTTGATTCACTTATCTTTTTTCTAAACTAAACAAATTCTCTAAATTAAATAAATTCTAAACTAAACAAACTCTCCTTCTCTGTAAATTGTTTTTTGTTTATGGCTCAACATTCAAATTTCACTTGTAAAATCCCTGTTTGCACTATACAGAGATGCTGTCTAGAAATAAAATCACTAGAAAGATCAATCTTTAGAAATATCTTCATCCATGCTGTCAGATTCTAACCTCTTATACTGATTTGACATATGTTACAAGCACCAGTCATTTTACTAAATACCCATCATCTTTATTGATAACTACAAGCTCAATGAGTTTAGTCAGGAAAACTGTGTTTTACCCAAGCTTATGTGGCATTGAAAGTTTATAGCAGATGTTCTCAATGGCTCTGGTATATTTTATGCTTTATGATCCTATCTCATATATTCAACAACATTTTGTGGCCAGCATTCTTTGGCTTGAGACCAGAGAGAGAGACAGATAAGCCTGGTAGTGTGGCATTATTAATTAACAAAACATATCCATTATTTTGCCTTATTTTAGATTTGTGCAGTTACCTGTGTCTCAAGGATTTAAGTTTGATAGCTCTCTTGAGACCACACAGTAACAGGGAATCGTTTAGATATTCCAAGACATTATTTCTTTCACGCTTACTTTTCTAGAGTTCATAGGAATGTAAAAACTGACCAGCATATTGAACAGTGATTTTGTGCCCTGCACAAATAGCATTGACATATTCAGGTGATATTAAAAAAAAAAAACACAACAAAACCAAAACCAAAAAAACAACAAACAAAAAAAACCCAACAACATTTGAAATCTAGTTGTGTTGTCTAAAGTTACTCACCACAGTACCTAGAAATCTGCAGTCCTAAGTCCCTGAAGAGGACCCAAATCAGACTGTGAGTGAGGCAGTAGTGCTACCCATGCAGACATCAACTCCAATCAATTCCACCCCAGCCTGCTGCTAAACTTGTAGCTGTGTTAACTCATCTTCATGATCTGTGCTGCAACCAGTGTCAGTGTCGCAGACGTAAGGTTGTATAACTGCAGGAAGGACAAGGGTGTGAAACACCCTTTGACATCCTCAAAGCCTATGATCACCTGCTTGAGTCAGGCAGCTGGGCCCCATTGCTCTCTCTGCCATTAGTGTGCCATGTAATTTAGACTCTTCAATCTGTAACTGTGTATTTATATTTATACATACACGTACAGCTGAGTACGCTTTTATGTCTATATACATGCAGACATAATCAAGCATATATGATGCTTTGACTCATATGTGTTTGTAAACTGGAGCAATTATAGATTTCCTAGAGACAACTGTAAGTTTATTCCACATATATGGTGGTAAAATGTACTTGTTCAACTATATTTCATGTTCACCTGCAGAGAAAATACCAAACAGACAGTGTGTGTGGATGGTATCTCAAGACCAAAAGCAGAGACTTGTTAGGCTTTAACTTCTGAACTTTTTTACAAACAGTAACCTCTCTGTAGTATTTTCTTGAGTGAATGGTACCTACTTACATCTGCTCTTACTGAGGTCAACAGTTCTACCACTTATTGCAGCATTAGCCCACTGCTGTTGTCTTTTGAAAACGCTGTGTGCAATAAATATGCAAATGATTGCAGTAATTTTTTAAGTCCATATTAAAAAAACTAAATTCTAAAGGGTATCCGCTCATCCTGTTTATTTTTCCTTTCAGGTCCTAGAGTTGTGACACATTCAAGTGCATGCAATGGCTGTTTTTCCAGGTAGCTCCTCATAAACATTGCAAAATATTAATGAAGTTGTTAAGAAAGCAAAAGGCACACAACATCAACAGTCATCACATATTTAATTCACTGCTTTGTTCGTTCTTTCCCCATTACAAATGTACTAAATGACAATATAATTATAACCTAAAGCTGTTGGTAATTATATGCAAAGTGCTGTAATAGCAATGAAACCCTGATGCTGAGAGAGAAAGAATCTGAGGGAAGACAAACTCAAAATTACTGTTACTCATTGTACTCCTGGGTACCTCCTAAAATTATTTGATTCTGATGGGTTACCCGACCTGCAAATTACCTGAAAAAAATTCAGGTCAGGTATAGAGAAAGCAAATTAATGATCAGGAAATTACTTACTGGTGTTGAGCCAAGTATTAGCTCATCAGCATTCAGCACCATTGGAAGAGACTAAAGTGAAGGAGAACAATATTGACTTGAATCAGGAGCTGGAAGCAGAGAACAGAAAAAGGAAAAGTCTATTAGAAACTTAATTTCTAATGCTATCACCTTTTTCCAACCACACCTAAGCTCAATGTGCAATGCCAGAGTGTGTACTACCAGTAGATCACTGTTTTTCTTACCTTCCTCCTGCTCTGGACAATGGCTGCACTATCTACAGGAAGCCACACTCTGGCTCTCCACAGGGCCTGGGAAGAGCTATCCTGGCAGGTACCATCCCTAGACCTTCTGGTCTCTCATAGGTTCTAGAGGGTCCCACCTACCAGAAGAGATCCTCTGTTCCTTCGGCATTTGGAATAATTCCACCAGCAAACCAGCCAAGACCAACAGCCTCAGAGCTTAGATGTATAGTAACTCAGATATTCTCTCATCTTAGCTAAACAGGTTCTTTTCTGGATAGAAGTGAGAACCTAGCTCACACAATTTGTCAAGGGAATGTTTGACTTGTGCTTATTCTGTGTTTGCTGGAATCAGAAAGAAATGCCATATAGCTATCGCTTCATTAGCAGAGCAGTAATATGCAGCAGTGTGCCCTAGAGATGGAACGTAATTGAGATAAAGCACAAAAACTGTGAATTACATGACAGCCAGAATTGGTAGCTTGTGATAGTGAAGTCCCTGTTTATCTTACAGATATGTACAGTATGCTATAGCTGAATTAGTTAAACTTATACAAATACCATCAGAAGACAGAGTCCCTGCTTGCTCTTGTAGACTTGCTGACATTTGAATTTCTCCTGCTAAAATGTATTTAAAAGAGGAAAAAAAATAGCATCCACAACAGAATAGAGCAAAAAGCAGCGCAACTCAAAGATTTCCTTCTGAACTGTCCTTACTCTCTCTGAACTAACTCCTACTATACAAAGTTATATGACTGTCTTGGTTTCAGCTGGTTCTTTCTAGTAGCTGGCACAGTGCTTGGGTTTGGATTCAGTGTGGGAATTATGTTGATAACACACCAATATTTTGGTTGTTGCTGAGTAGAGCTTACCCTAAGTCAAGGACTTTTCAGTTTCCTGTGCTCTGGCAGTGAGCAGGTACAGAAGAAGCTGAGAGGGAGTATGGCCAGGACAGCTGAACTGAACTGGCTAAAGGGATATTGCTCACCACAGAATGTCATGCTCTGAATATAAACTGGGGGAGGTACCTGGAAGGTGACCTATTGCTGCTCTGGTATGAGATGGATATTGGTCAGTGGGTGGTGAGCAATAGTATTGTGTATCACTTGTTTCTCCTGGGTTTTAGTTCTCCCTCTCTCTCCTTTTCATTACTAGTAGTAGTTGTAATATGAATATTATTAGTATTATTAGTATCTCATTATTATCTTTATATTTTATTTCAATAATTAAACTCTTATGTCAACCCATAAGGTTTACCTTTCCTTTCTGATTCTTCTCCCTAGCAGTGAGGGGAAAGTGAGCAAGCAGTTGATGGGTGGTACTTAGTTGCCAGCTGGGGTTAAACAGAACAACTTAAGAAACTAATATAATCATAACAATTAAAACTATTTCCGTTGCACAGCACTCATCTTGCTTTGTGGTCACCCTTTCCCTACATGGTAGCTGAAATTATTGGCAATAAACTGTTTGGGCTTTTCAGACAGCTGACTGAACCCCACTGGCTTCCTCCTTCCATCCACAGGAGCAATGCTTTGCAGAAAGACCTCTCTCCCCTGTGCCAAGCGCTCACAAAACCCTTCCGGTCTCATCCGTGGAAGGAGTGAATGTAAAAACACTTAAACCCACTTGCTGACTGCTCTGCATCTTATGTGGTACCTGACACTCACGTAGCACTATGTGTACCTTATATGCAAGGGCGTTGCAGGTGGCTTTTAGCTGTCACCGGATGGGAACTGGGGTTGTGCAGCAGCAGACAGTGAGTAAGAAAAGCTCATTACTCCTTTAGATTGCACAAGTTCCTCACTATACAAGGTACTTGAACAGGGTTATTTTTAAAAGAAACATGGGCCTGAAATTCATGAACAATTTTCAAGTAAACTCATCTGCATTTTAATATCCAAATACTGATTTGTTTGCCTATGTGCTCGTTTGGCGTGGTGTATGGAGTAGACAAGCACTGAAATATGTGACCATGAGTGCAAAGCAGCTGTAAGAAATTATTGAATCTGAAAGGTTGTGATAGATATCTGCTCTGCACTGATTATGTCCTGGGTAAATTATTATGTATGATTCATAAACGCTTAAACCAGAAAATACAATTACAGTCACCAAGTATGACTTCCTTCATTTTAGGTGCAGATTTTTATCCCCTGTTTTCAGCTGAATAAGAAAATGTTTTGAAAAGAAATAAATTGTACAAAAATGCCAATAAAGGACAAAATTATTTTAAGTCACCTGGACACCTACCCAAAAATGAACACACACACACACCCTAAACAAAAGGACTACTCTTGAATCATTACTCTTCTAAGACAAGATTTTATACTATTTATACCTTTTCAAGGTTTCTGGGATGAAGGGACATTTATTCCTACAGTTTGTTTGACAACTGACAACTTCCATGTTAACAAAACAGAACAAAAACCCAACTCTTCCTCCATCTCTCTTCAAAGTGCAGGTATAACATGGTAGCACTGTCCTTGGAGTGACACCAGTAACAAAGGCACGAGACCTACCACAGTTCTTGATCCCCTGCTGAGTTTGCCAACAAAAACAGCCACAGTTAGTTCTAATTGCAGTAATGGTGGTTTTGACACCTGTCCATCGATGTCCATCATCCACCTCTGAGTTGCTCTAAGCCCATTTTCTGCCTTACACAGTACTCTCTGCCACTCAGGGATATCAAGCAGTATGTGGCAAAAAGCCTAACTCAGCACGCTGCTGTCCATCAGCTGGCTTAGTTACACTGTCAGGAAGAAATTGCATAAGAAATTTGAAACTACAAAACACTCTTGTCTATTCTTTAGACAACAATTTAAAAATATACTGGCCCTCAAAGTCACAGAACTTTATACCTCAGGATAGCCAGAGCTTTTTTCTCCAGATCTAAAGCTAATGCAACAGGAATGATAAACAGGAATCACTACAGACTTATTGTATCTGTGGATATTCTATGTCAAACGATGTCCTCAGCTCATTTCTCTCTAGAGGGCCACCCTTCTTTTGAGAGCTGCTGACAGGGGATGCTTATTGGCAAGATTTGTCACTCTGGTGAGTGACTGGCAACTTGGTGTGGTGAGACAGCATGATTTGCCTACTTCCTGGAAAACTTCTGCCAGCCTTAGACATGTTGGTGAAGTAGCAATAATAAATATGTGTTATCAGCAATACACTCTACTTAATAGCATCACCATGTATCTGCAGACAGGTCAGATCAGATCTAGAAGTGATTCAAGGTATCTTGAAGAATTCTTCATCAGGAATCAAAAACATGATAAAGGACTCAGGAGATGAGCTGACACGATGTGAGGGCAACAACCCTTATCTGAAGACTGAACTGGGACAGGAAAGAGGGCAAGTTAAGTCATTGCAGGATGAAAGTAAGTTTACCAGTGTAGTTTTCTTCTGTAAGGTACTAAGTAGAAATTTCATTGGATATTCAGATTCTACACCAGCTTTCACATGGGCAAATAGAGTCATAAAGTCACATGTCACATGACAACGCATCAGATTTTTACATCTCAGGTGAATGGAGGCATTTTCCCTCCCTCTTTGAGTTTTATTGTTTGTTTTTTGGTGTTTTTTTTTTTTTTAAATCTGGCAGTACAATTTATAAAGCTTTTGTGCAACCAAAAAAATTTCATGGACATGTGGAACAGCTGTTTTTGCTTAATTCTGTGATTCTTATTACATACAAAGAAAGTACAGATACATTCTGAATAAGTGAAAGCTTTTGGACTCAAGGTGCTAAAGTATCAATGAGTAAAAAAGGAAATATACATCAGATAACAAAGCATCCGTGAAACTTGTCTAACAGTCTGCATTTATTTGACTGGAATACAGAGTCACTGCCAGTTTTTGCAGACTGCTCTGCCAAAGGAACACTTAATACCTACAATAACAAAGCAAGGCAGGTGCACCTTTGTTCTTAAAATATTTTATCAAACTCCCCCAGTACATCACCCAGAGTTCTGCATGCAGCTCTGGGGCTAGAGCACAAGAAGGACATGGATATGTTACAGTGGGCTCAGAGGATGGCCACGACAATGATCAGACAGTGGAACACCTTTCCTATGAAGATAGGCTGAGAGAGTTGGGGTTGTTCAGAAATAAGAAAAGAAGACTCCAAGGAGACTTTATTGTGGCCTTCTGATATATAAAGTGGACTTATAAGAAAGATGGAGACAGGATTTTTGCTAGGTTCTGTAGTGACAGAACAAGAGGTAATGGTTTTAAATTTAAAAGGTTAGATTTAGATTAGATATAAGGAAAAAATTATTTTCCACAATGAGGGTTGGCTGGAGAAATCATGGATGGCTCATCATCAGTGTTCACTGTCAGGTTGGATGGGGCTTTGAGCAACCTGGTCTAGAGGAAGGTGTTTCTGCCCATGGCACGGGTGTTGGAACTAGATGGTCTTTAAGGTCCTTTCCAACCCAAACCATTCTGTGATTCTACAATGTTGAATACCGTAATAAGTATAATTCCAGATCATCAAAATATAGTTGTAGACCCTATTTTGAAAGGCATGCTTAGATATGGGAGTAAGGCTGTTCTATTTAAAAAAAAAAAAAAGAAATGTTAGCCTATGGTCAACCTAAAAAATTGTGTTCAACCAACAATAAAATATCATGTAATAACTTTCAGGTCTTTTAGCTTCTTTTTGTTTGACTTTGAAGTTCCTTCAAGGGAAAATAAAAGCATTTTCACTCCCAGTATTTTAAACACTGGTGAGCACTAGGATAAGTGGATGCAGAAAACCTTCTAGTTTATTTTATGATCTGAGACCATAGCCAAATTCCCATTCCCTATAAAACACATACACACATACGTTTCTCTGAACATGACTCACCTGATTGTATGGGAATTTATGCTTTGCCTTTTTGAGGTAACAATGTACATGCTAGCACAACCTTAATTACACAGCCACTTCCACCTACAATAGGCCCTCCGACTCCAAATCCTGCCCTTTCCCAATAAAAATCATTTCAAACCTCTCCCTTCTACTTAACCTTGCTCTCTTTCTCATGTACATGTGTTTGTGTGTGGGGAGACAGCAGTAAATCATATGTTTAAGCAGCAGCAGCACGGTTTATACATAAGCTACAGTGAGGACTTAACTATGGCCTGGAACTAATTTTGCAGTAAATCTCTGAATTTATGTAAATCAAAAAGCTAGAAAAATGAGGACAAACTGTTCCAGGTGTAGTGGTCCCCTCCACTGTTGCCTTGGCCAACTTCATTGAGTTCTTACAGAAGTAATGGGATGGGTTCCCATACCACTCAAAAGGTCTATCTCACTCTGAGCTAATGAAAGCACTCCCTGTGCAGCTCCCTGTTCCAAACTGGAAAAAAAAAACCCTTGACTTTTTACAGTCTTCTAGATCTGAGCTGCCAGTCAGTCAGCCTTGCACTGGATGATCTCATCACTAGGCAACCATCCATAAAGGCCACTTCTCCTTAGGATGTTCATTTATTGTTTAAACATATTCCTTGGAAGAGCTGACTGTTGTTTCACCTGACAACTCCCTTTTGTTAGCCTCCTGATGGTGGCCTTTAGAATTTTTTGCTGATATGGAAGTAAGAAAAAGACAGAAACCTGACTGCACAGTCAGAATGAAATTTTCCATTTGAATAAATGCCCTGTAATCTGAACAATGTACATAGCTGCATAATCCTATTGATTACAGTTAAGGTGTGCAGTGTGGCCATATTGTCACTGGAAGTGTAGACCAATAACAGAGAAAATATTTTTTATGCCACCCTAAGCACTGTAAAAGATATCCTGACACTTTACCTAACTTCCACCATGGAGAATAATTGTACCCCTTGGGCAAAAGACTCCCATTTACCATGTCAATGGGACGAAACACCCCCAGAGTGATGGTGAAGATCATGGGAAAACTGCCTTTCTACAGGGAGCTCTCCATCTAGTACCAGACAGGCCAGCTATGCAATGCTTGACTCTCCACTTCTATGAAAAGCCAAATAATGCAAAATCCCTGACTCGTGCAGCAGGCAAACCACCCCAACACTGCAGATGTAGCTGTGCCCTTGGGGCCCACAGCTACTGTGTGTGCCCTGCACGGTCCCGCGGGAGATGGAGACAAGAAGGCTGCACAAGGCCTCACAGGACAGAGAAGAGGAAGAGCCTTGGGGGCCAAGAAGAAAACCTAACTATTTGATTTGCAGTAGTACGGGTCTACTCTGCTCGCTGAGTGAGTTTCTAATTGATAAGGTTCAACTCTGTCTAGAAAAGCTGCCTATTCGTTGGTACCATACACTGTCATTTGTCCTGAAATAACTTGCCTAACAAGGCTGCTTTATCTTCAGTTTGATTCTCAGATAGCAAACCAGTACACATCAAATTAAAAAAAAAACAACAACAAAAACAAAAAAAAAAACAACCAAACTACAAGGAAATAGCCCTGAAACTCCTTTTCTGTACTTCTGTTCTTTACAGTACTGTTCTACAAACATCACCTGGCAAACAGATAAATCAGCAGTACTTTTGGCAAACAGAAAATAACCATGTATTCATGTGGCTGATTCTTTCCCTTTGCAGAGTCATTTCTACCACCCCAATGAAATTATAATCAGTCCTTTCTTGTCCAAGATAGAACAATTAAGAACCAATTACATTTTATACTGAAACACTGACTACTCAGTAACTATTATGTAATTGGGAAGCAGCTATATTGTCATTTTTATGTAGTTACACTGAATTACACAATCATTGAAATGGAGTTATATTGAGAAATTGCATGTAAAGTTATTCATATTAAGTTCTGCAACTTAAGGACTCAAAGTGAAACAACTGCCCACTTGGAACAGGCTCTAAATCTAGTATGTGCAACCCTGTGACTATGAAGGGGAAAAAAAGGTTCCTTAATAAGTCAGAAGTGTTATCACGAGTATCTTTTAATGCAAAGTGGTTACATGCTAGTGAATTATTTCAATGACTCCATTATATTGCTGAGCTAAAGAAAAGGAGCAATTGATAAAAATGTGGTGAAAACTTCATAATATGCAGAAATTAAGAACAGGGCTCAAAAAGCTATTACTGAGTGCATTCAGCTGGCACCTTCAAAATTCAAAAGATACTTAGCATTAAATGGGAGAACTAATTTAGTTCACAGTGAGCTTTGGGGATTTGAGTAACTTCATATTTGTAGAATCCATAATGCTGTGAAGTTAAAGTTGAGCAAGGGTTTTAATTTTTGCTTGTGGCACAGTGAGATATAAAACACACCTACAGTGAAGTGATAATATAAAGTTTTTTATTTTTGACTGATCCAAAACATGAACCTTAGGGCCTGAAAGAATTGAAAATGTGGTGCAAAAATAAACACTTCAAAGGAGAACCCCACCTGAACACAGCAGCAGATGTGTGAGTCAGGAGAAAGGGCTGGCTTGAATTCATGAAAGGAGCTGACAGGGACAATTTCTCGCCCTTCAGGGGACTGATAACTCTGATAAAGTTTGAAAATCTGAGGCTTATAAATAGAAACTAACCTGAGCAAGGCTAGGATGTGCATTAGTTATAAAGAATTCTAAAATATTTGTCAGTCCTTCATCAACCTAGCTATGGAGTTAAGTGTGCCTAACATAGGGTTACAGACAAGAAGCACCACCATTTTGAGTAGCAATAACTGGTTCTTTCCTCAATAGAAAATTCTCCTGTTTAAGCACAAAGTTAAAAAATAAATATGGAAACTAAATGAAAATTTTAAATGTTCACATTCACACATAACATTGCTTTTTCTATTGAGAGTACAGAGGTATTCACATAACTCATCTTTCCAGCACTGCTTGGGAAAGGTTAGATGCAGATGTAAATATTGAACAATATTCTTCATTAGGCATCACACGTCAGTCACTCTCATCTTCAGAAGAAAACACATTTTTAAGTAACAAGAAGATAAATTTCACTGACATTAATCTAAAATCCTCCATGTCATTTGACTGTATCTGTTCTCAAGTTGGTCTCTTCCAAGGTATTTTTTTTGTATTGGAAAGTAAACACTACTCTTTGTTTTATTGAGATTATTACTTTGTACCTGAATCAAATAATGTCAAGGCAAGAGATCAGCTTCTTTCTTATCTAAGAACAATGCATTCTACCCCACAGGCTCCAGAAAACCTTCATTCAGCTTGTCCAAAATAAAATCAGGCTTTATTGGAAAATTCCTTAATTGGCAAGCAAGGCTGGAAAATAAGAGATAGTTACAAAGAGACTCCTTTAATTGGACATTATGAAAAGGACTGATAGAAGAGAATAAAGGTTTAATTAGAGTTTGGGAATATTACCGGTAATGCTCAGAACTGAATTTTTCTCTTATTTTTAACGTTGACTCTGAGAACATGTATCAAGTCCTGCATTATTTGAGGAAATTGCCCTGCAGTATGCCTTATAAATACAATTCATTCTCTGCTTTCTCTACTGCCCATCCATCTCCTAAACAAGGTGACAGTTGATTCATAATGTTACCTTATCAAAGCATTATGTTTTGCTTCATGGTACTGGCCTGTTTCAGCCTTGCATAACCTAGATAAATGCAAAGGTATTTCCCAAGTAATGTTTTACAAAACTGCACACAAAATCATTATTATCTTCAACTAATTCAGCTTCATTATCAGCTTACGAGAGGTCTGTCTGAATATACTAATCAGAAAAAACCCTTGGAAACTGAATGTCCAGTGATACGGTACCTTAATGCAAGATGACATCACAAGTTTCACAGTGAAGTATGCATTAGTAGTCACATCTGATGAGATACCCATCATAAGTATCTAGGTTTATGAGAGATTTCTTAATGGGCTCCATACCTATTTTTAGAAACTGTGTTGAAATTTGTTAAAGATAAGATGGGACCAATAAATGGATAGATAAACCCAGGAATAATAGGCTGCTCTGAGCTGATTTATAGACTTTCAAAAGATACTTTTTTTCTAGCCCTCCTATGGGAACACAATACTGTCAACTGCCACTGAAGTTCTTAGCAAGCACCACTACTGGCAGTACTTCTACATTAATGGAAATCCTTGCCATTTTCATTCCAACAAACTTTAAAAGCACAGTTATTTAAACACTGTTTAAATCTTCACAAACCAATATTTTTGCCAGTCTCCATTATTTCCATTTTACAGGTGGGTAAATCGAAGTACAGAGAAGCTACGACTGTAAAACTGAGTCATATTCACTTTCATCCCTTGGCTTCAACTGACAAAATGTGCTCTGTCCCTTATGTCCCAGAGCAAATCAAAGCAGCTTTTTCATTAAGTTTCAGACATGTCTCATCCACACTGTTGTCTGCTGGTCATGGAAAACATAATGAAGTAAACTTAAGTTTGCACATGCGCCAAAGTGACCTCAAAATTTCTCTTTTCTTTTTGTACTCATGTAAAGTATATTGTCAGGAAGATTATATCAAATTTTAAAAATTACCCAAGAGATTTTCTTTTACATAATAAGGCTCTGGAATGGAAATTTGCAATAAAAAATTTCTGACAGGCTCTTAGCTAAAGGCATTAGCAAAATTCTCTGGTCTGTGCATTCTGACTAATTCATTGGTACATTTTGCACTCACTTATGCTGTGTACCCTCAGTTGATCTCATTGGCACTTGAAATTCTGCTAAGAATTAGCATAGAAAGCAGTCAGGCATTTTATCCCTGTCCAAACCATATGACAGTGTCAACCTCCACATTTATCATTAGATTTCTATGAGACACCTAATGCAGTGTCCAGCTTAATATTCTGGTTAAAATTGAGTAATTAAGATTGATATAAGGAGTGCAAAATCTTCTGTCTTCTTGTGGACATTAATTAAATAGAAAGTGGTTATACATTTGATCTCATTCATCCAATCACTACAATACCCCTGTAAACAGTACTTTAACTAAATATGCCTGTGCCTAGTAAAATGTGGTTTATATCCTCACTGTGCTTTGGCTAACTGTAAAGAATTTATTACACTGGCAATCTGGACCTAAGTCTATTGAAAATCTATCCACGCTTTCTGTTCCATGAAAATATGTTTAAAATTATTCCAGTGATGTTTCCTTTCTGCGATATTAGTCGGCCAAAGCCTCTGTATTAGCTTGCCTGAGTGATGAAAAACGAGGTCTAAGCCCTTGGTAACCCACAAATCACTTCATGTCATTTGTGTCTAAATGAATGCATTAGCTAGTGAAGTTGTTCCCAGTTGACTCAGTGGAGATGTCACAAAACAGCACGATCTTCAAAGATAATTTTAGCAGCCTTGCTATGTCTGTATGGCATCACTACTCAAGGTCACTAGCAGCATTAGTTAAGTAGTTATGAATTTATCCATCATCATGAGCAACTTTTGCAAGATCGCAGCTAATTTAAACAGGGTTTATGTATATTTTAACTGAGCTGCAGTGATGACAGCAGTTGCAGCATAGACTGACTCATCATCATTAATCCTGGAGCTTTAACATGCAGAATAGCTTTGACTGCAATTTTGTACTGTGTAAAGCTAATACAGAGGTATGAAATAAGGTGGCACCTTGGGTCTGCTCCCCTGCCTCCTTATTTGTGTTCCTACTCAGGGCCAATAAATCTCTAAAATACAAGTTCCTTAATGTTAGGTTGTGCAATAAATAGCTCATCTGCAGAAGTGGAAAGGAGTAGAGGTACAACAGGACATGTGGAACCCATATATCACCCTGCCCTAGCACTACCCAGGCCCATCACAGGAGAGCATCAGCCCATGCAATGAGGCACACTGGCAGGTGTGTTGTGGAAACCTCAGTAGGACAGGCAGAGGAATGAATCCTTGCCTAAGCAACCCCAGGGGTGTCCCAGCACCATGGGTCTGTGGGAGTGGCTGCTTGGGGCAGCTCATGATCTGAGGGGTATGGGGCACATTATAGGATGCAGGAAAGACAATTTGGGGATTGCACTTATTACAGAACAAGTGCAGGAAATGAGGGATAAGGGGATAAAAGGGGGCAGTTACTTACAAGTAGGGTGCTGGTCAACATATCTGTTTGGCCACGCCTTGCACCTGATCAGCACAGTCAGTCCTGTCTTCTTAATAAACTTTATTTTCTGGGGTGAAGGACATCCCTAATCTATCAACATGCATGTGCATGGAGGTCTAAGTGTCAGCAGCCGGACAGAGGACCCTGTGTCTGGGTTGGCAGCAACTAAAGTCCAGTGTGTAACTGCTAGTGAAGACCAAGCTAGACTAGCCAGCAAGTAGGATACATGTGTTTATAAACTCAGCTTCTGGAGAGCTCCATGTGTTAAATATTCATGGATTTCCCATTAACAGTTCTTCATCCTGATCAGCCAGAATGGGGAACGGGAGGAGAGTTAGGAGAGTTTGTTTCTCTGTGGTTACTGCATGCTTCTGCCTGTGTTCATCTGTGTGGCCTACTGTGTGTATGGGTATTTTACACTTGTCTTGGCACATGTACCTTTCGGGATTACATGCTCAGCCTCTCTACTGCTTGGACCTGGAGCACTAACCTGTGGCTGCCTTGCCTCTATCAGATAATTGCTGTACGTGGCAAATCCCTAAAACTGTATCCTCTCATGAAGTTTTATACCATCTATTGCAGCTCTGGAATGTACTATCTACAAAATATGTGTAGTAATTGACAACCTAGGCCTCCTTTCCACACCAAACATGAAGGCAGCACTGCAGTGCCAAGGAACTCCCACCAAACATCTTTTCCCACGAGTCTGCAAACGCTGTCAGGCAGATTACCACTAGAAGAGCTATTTCCCCCCCGTTCCTGAGAATATTCCTCCTGTGAAGTACAGTAAACAATGCAAACACAAACCAAAAAAAGAAAGGGAGAGATACAGCCCTAAACAAAATTCTTTTGAAGTTATTGGGACCCCAACTCATTATGTTTTGAATAAAAGCTTTAAGCCTCTCTTACGGGTGAGCTATTGTCTTTTGGTCTTCTTTTTGATGTTATTTTGAAGTGCCTTGAGGATACTTGATAATAAGGCACTCTATGAGTTGTGTTCTGCATTGCAATGTATTTTTAACACCAAATACCAAATAAATAATGGAAACACAAGATGGAAACTTACATTTTCTTCTTCCATTGCCTGTTTTTGCATGATCTAAGCAACGTATTAATTAACTTCCTTTTGATGGTATGGATTTAAGTTTGCATAATGCAAAAAAATGCATACAGCATCTATCAATACCAATTACCAATAACAATACCATTATCTTTCTTTAAAGCAGGGATTTGAGGTACACAGTGTTCCTTGCTGGATTTCATGGAAGCTTAAGTATTTTGCAAGAAAACATTAATTTTCTAAAATTAAAAAAACCCTGTAAATTATAAATTTTCATTCTAGTTTTGACCAGGAAACACAGCACAATTCTTCTACAGATGCAATTTTCTAAAGATGCAAATCTAGGAAGGCCATCTATAACAGCATTTTATGCTAGAAACAGTGTGCCAAGCAGTTAGTGAAAAACATGCCATGAGAACAGAATTTTGGATGCTGTCCCCAAAGAACATTAAAGTTACTCTCCAATTTGATGCTCAAATTCTTTCATATTTTGCCTTCTCCATCACCCTGTGTTATTTAAGATCAATTTCTAGCTTTAGGCTTTCAGGTCACATAGAAATTGGCTGGATTATTTTGTTATCAAGAACATAAATGCTTTTATTGGAACCAGGATTTCATCCAGGATATTTCATGTGTAATGTAATTAAAAAGGTAGTTTAGAAAAACAACAATTATACAGGGAATATATGCAAAAATATTCTCACAAATGCTATTCTCACAAATGTTTAAAATAATATGGCTACAAACTCACCAGAAAGCTCCAGATTTTGGTACTTTCATTGTCCAGCTTCATAACAAGTTTAAGTAATACTGATCCCTGAAATACGACACTCTTAACTCATTGTTCTCAGTTTCAAACACTACACAAAACGCTTTAGCAACAAAAAACGTCCTGAACCTGTGTTTGAGTAAGGGAAGACAAGATCAAGTTCTTCTATATATCCCTGGCTTGAAGAGGGCATGTCTGGGATGGATCACCAGGCAGGCAATTCCTCTTCACACTAGGCAAATGTAAATAACTACTTAAATTAAATTAAAATAGAAAGACTACTATTGCTATGTTTAGAAAGAGATGTAAAGACATGAAAAGAAAAATGCCACTTACAGGTAACTAAATATTAATTCATCTTCATGGGATTTCTCTGTGTCTTCTAAATACAAAGTTACAAGACATTATAAATGGGATACAGTCTTCATGTAAGACATTCTGGGTGATGCTTTTTCTACCTGGGTATAGTGTGTGCCAATTTCTGTCTGAGATTAAAGTCAGAATCTTATTTCACCAGTTCTTCCAGGATTTTCTCTGACTTGCGAACTTGAAACTTAATCAAAATATCAAGTTGTAATGCTTCTCCCAAGACATTAATTTTCTTTCCATTTTTTTTTCTGATTTCCCCCAATATTAGACCCACTGATATTCCTTGAATTTGGATAGATAAAATTGTCTACCATTCAGAAATAAAGGAAAATTCACTACTGAATTTGCTTGAATCCAAGGGTACAATCATAAAGGACTGGTTTTTTGTGTCCCCATTAAGAGGTGAATGAGTAGACAACCCAGCTAACTGGCTGAAATATGAGAGTGAAACTCTCTGCTGTGAAAAAAAACATACTGTCTCCAACCATACAAAGTGTAGTTCATAGAAACAGGGAAATTATACCTTCAGATCATTACAAATTTTTAACAGAGACTAGACATAATCAAAAACATCTGAGCAGCAGTACTGGACAGAGGGGGCAGATCCAACTTTCAGGGGACATGAAATTTTGACTAATGTTTGTACAAAGGGACATTTGTTCTTCTCTACCTCTTGCACACCTCATCTTAAACAGGAGTTTGATTCTTGGAAGTCTCAACTCAACTAGGGAAAGGAAAACTCAGTAGGTCCCCAACTACTAAAGAGTCTTTTTTTTCCTGCATACTTCCAAAATACAATTTCTGAAGAGAGAAAACATAGCTTGAAGCTTTAAAGACAGATCAGGCAACCAAACAAATCTTCAGATGCCTTCTTAGCTGGTAAAGCTGACTACAGTCAAATGCGTGTGCCATTTGTCATGGTCTATTTAGCCAGTGCACAACCTTTGTAAGACACTCCCTACTCAACTGCTTCACTTTAGTAAAGATCACATCTGTAATAACAAGCTAGAGAAATTACCACTTACCTCCTTTGACTTGAGCACATTAGGATTGTAACACTTTATTTCAGAAGAAGAAAGGGTAAAGTCATTGACTCATTTTCACTACACACCAGCAGTGAAATGAGACCACAGCTGCACGGCTGCAACCTGTAATTAGCTTAGTTATGAATTTGCAAATACATTAGTGAAATCAGAGGGCTTTTTAAAATTTTAAACCAATACTGTAGCTAAAAACACTGCCAGAGTAGAGATCATATAAAGTTTACACAGTAAATACTACTTTTATTGATTTGCTTACAGCAGTAATAGTATTTGGAGACTTCCCAATTCAGATGCTGCTTGTGGCAGTAATGTCATTTCCTATTAACCAGACATTTTTAAAATATTTTACGGTAGCTTAAAACTACTACACAGATACAAATAAAAATACAGCAGAGAAATCTCAAAGATATACTTGAAAAATGCTTCATAGCATTGTTTAATTGCAAGAATTTCTCAAAGTCAGAAAGGAGAGTTAGTTGTCCGGTTCCTATTAAAAGCTCACAGACTTCAGGCATCTTTTTCCTTCGAAAGGTTCTTTTAAATAATCTTGACATCATTATCTCAGTAATGACAGTTTTAAGTGTAGACTGTGCATGAAATCTAGTTCTACCCTCTTCTAGTGCTTGACTTACTACATATTTTGTCGTAGGGTTTTGGTTGAATTAATTTTAGAGCATAATTAACACACTTTCTCTTAACTTATTAGTGTTTCTGAAGAAAATGGAATAAGGCAACATAAAACTACTTTTTGTCATCATGTATCACACTAATTGTTCTAAAACTTCTGGACTGAGGGACTGGGCAAGCATAGGAATGGGTTTCCTTTTCTCTTCTGGAATTTCCTGCTCCAGGATGGGAAACAAAGGATAAAATGCAGACTAACACATATGTGATTGGGTTTTGTCTAATTTGTGGTTCAAAAAGAAGGCAACAACTTGCAACTGTCTTCCACATACTCATTAACATATATTCATATATTCAATGGCATTATACACATGTACAATGTGGTCTCATTTCACTGCTGGTGTGTGGTGGAAATGAGTCAATGACTTTACCCTTTCTTCTTCTGAAATAATGTAGTGCTTGAGCACTACATTAATTTAGAATCTGTATTTGAATAAACTTTCCATACTACTAAGGGGCTAATATTCAACTCCAAGATACAATATATAATTGAATTGTCCAGTACAAAATTTAGGAAAAGGACCTTGTACAATCTTCCAATTTTATATATTTCAATAACTAAAGCTTTATTTCATCACATTCCATGACAGAGTCCTTTTTCTATGTTCTATTGAAAAATCTAACTAAAATATAAACTTTTTACATGAAATATGGAAAAAAGCATACTTGGCAAATTTATTTATTGTGTAACTTGGAGATCAAGATCAAGATAAATTTGCATTAAATTCTGGTTCAAAGGAGTCAGCATGTTTATCTAGAGTCAATATTACTTTCTTTTATCATTACTCTACCTTTTATCTCCAAATTCAATGGTATTCGATGCCATTTTGAGAATTAGGTAGGTCTTTTATAACGAATCAAGACAGTATCTTTCATGATATGATGAGGTTTTACTTTCATGGACTTCTCAAAAGATACTTTTCCCACTTTAAAAGTGGAAATTGACAAAAATATTTTTCCAGTTTGGAATTTTATGATGTTAAAATTATTTTTTGTTAGAAAGCAATATCTCATTATAACAACAACTGTAGATGGGAAAAGTTCTTCGGAATTCATCTATTTCTAATTTATTTATTAAAATTCAAATAATAATAAAAAAAAAAACAAACAAAAACAAACAGAAAAAATACTGCTTTAGAAGCTTCATTATAAAATTAAATTTCACCAGTACTAAAATAATCATTCCAATGGACACCTTGGCAACCATATATGACAGAATTTATTTAATTCCTTCTTTGTCGTGGGTTGGGTATCACTACCCATCTCCCAAGCTTAGTCAAATTAGCAATGCTTTAATTATGTTCTAAAAGGAACAGCCATTGTACCTGCATGTGGATTCCTATACTCTAACTCCTCCAAGATCTGCAGAAATTCAATCCACGATATGATCCATGATTCAGTGCCAGGTTTTGCAAACCCTCAAATATGTACATATATTTACTTAGGTGAGAAAAAAACATGCACATGCCTCAGTGTTTGCCACATGAAATATTAGTTTGCATAATTCCCATTATGCAATGCAGTACCTTTACTGATTAAATATGTTAGGTGATTACCTCAAAAGGATGATAATTTTAATAATTCAGTGTAGTACTACTTAACTTTTTAAAAATGAGTTCATCACTGGGACACGACCCAAGAATAGATAGAAAATGAGCTATTCACAACCAAAAGGAAAGAGAATATTAACAGAGAAAAACAGGAGAATGAGGAGTACTATGCAGACAGATTAATTTCAACATTTACTGAGCAATGCTTTTATAAAAGATTATTACCTACATTATTTTAATTCTCACAAGGTCAAACTAATTCATGAAATGAGCTCTTGTTAGACATTCACAAAAGTACCTAGGGTAGTTTTAAATCAAACAACCATTTTCTCCCAAATTTTAAAAGTTTTTCAGAATGGGAATTTAATTCTTCAATTAATATTCACAAGTTATTTTTAGTCCTATTTCAACATACATTTATCAAGATATATAACAAACCCTAGGAAATGAAAAGGTGATTTTAAAACACTTGAGAAAGAAGTGCTAACTTTTTCAGTTCTTTTTCACTTAGAAAAAGAGTCATCTGTGAATTCATCTGCTTTAATTAATAATGCTGGTACTGAGATGATTTTTGGTTTCAGAAGCAGGCAACTAAACAGAGGGAGTGAAAATTAGGACAATATATGTTGAAATTCACAAGAAAATAAATATTTTTAATATCTGTCAAACAGAACTCTCACTTTTAGCCAATTTTTTGTTGTTTGTGGTTTTTTTGTTTGCTGTGTTTGTTTTTATGAGGAACATATATCTTTCAAGACAGTAGTTCCCTATTTTTCATTCTCTCTCTTCGAAAATATTTTTGTTTGCTTTCTTTCTCTGACTTGTTTGCAGCTTTTTTATTAGGCAAAATGTCAGAAAAGATTGATCCCTGTTTATCCTTGTAAGAGAGGATGTCACAGCTTGCTTTGTCTCTGACTACTTGTTTATATAACAGATGAAAGAATATTAAGCAATAAACTAGAAACCTATTATTATGTTATCTTAATCTTAACAGAAATGGACCAAAATGTTTGCACTGACACAGTCAATTGTGTCATTGGTTAGAAGAAAAAATCCAGTACACCTACACTATGCAGTTAGAGGACTCATTGAAAGTTTGAAAATTGTACGTGTTTCTGTATCTCTGTTATCTCAGCAGTGCTTCAAGTTCAGTTTTGGCCTGGTACTGGGAGGGCTATTTTGTGCAAACCTATATCCCTGTAAGTAAGTAAGTAAATAAGCAAAATGGCTCAACCTCTTTCCCTATTTCCAGGCTTTCCCTTCCTGACTTCCCTTGGCCTCTCTGTTAAAGTTCTCACACCTGGAGAAGTCTCCTTTCTGTATGCACAAGTTGAGGTTAATATGTCTCTCCATAACCAGTTTGGTGTGCACAGAAGCCTGCATACCATATCATTTTCCCCATTTACAATTGAAGTTTACCATGTTAGGGATGCTCCCTTGCAGGTTTACACAGGGACTAGGCTTGGGGGGAAGGCTATTCAGGCAACAAAGAACCTAAAACAATTCCAGCCTGTCTCCTACAGATATTATATTGACAGAGCTCTATTTTATGTTGTATAGAGACTTTTTCAGGAGTGTGTTGGAAATACAGGTATGAAAAGATTTACTTCTTACTGTTTCAGTAAATCTCAGCAGTAACAAAATGTGCTTGGGTAGCATTTGAAACACACGTTTGGTTTTAATTATTCTCAGAAATTATATGCACAATCATAACAGTACATATCACTTTTTAGGTGTAGTCTTTAGATGTTCTAAAATTAGTGCATTTGAACTGATTTAGTGGAATCCACTAAATTAAAGTACTGTGAAACTTCTGAAGTCAATGAAGGCTAGATTTGGAGGTGGTTTATCAGTTCAAATTGTTCTCCAACTGGACAAGGAGAAAATGCACTCAGATCTCTGATGATAGGAGGACATGTCCGTACTGCTGGGAGGTAAGGAAGAGCAATATTCCTCCCACTACTGATTACAAGCTGTCTAAAAGAGGTTTAATCTGGTATTCAGGATGAAAACAGAGGATGACTTAAGATCTTCAGCACTTCTGTACATCCATCTACCTACTTCAGCAACTGTGAACAGCATCAATGCAGGAAAGAGAAACATTAGACCCCAGAGTTAACAACCACTAGGAGGATCCTGTCAGTATACACCTGTCACTCTATTGCTAAGTCAAAGGTAGGTGAGGGATGATTTTGGACTGTATGCTTACAGTCATGAAAACAGTCTTCAGTCACAAGCTGGATCTTTTCTCATTTTGTTGTCAAACGAGTGTTTACCACATTGAAGAGTAATAGTTCTTATAAAACCAACAATTCAAAGCACTTACAAGCCACCAAAATGCTCTTAAGGCACCAAAATATGGTGTCTAAGTATTGAATGCTATTTTGACAAAGAGGAAAGGGTTCCTTAAGTACTAGAAGCATTCATTTGCTACTCAAATTTCCAAGCTCTGCTGTGACTGAATTACAGAGGATGCAAGAACAAACACCTATATTCAGTCAGTGACTTGAAAGAATGCTCTTCGGAGATTCAGAATTACTCATTTATCCCTTTTTTCTATTCTTGTGAGGGTAACCTGGCTCTGAAGTTCGAAAAGAAAGTCAGTGTTGACCCTGTCATGTGGTGTTATCGGGCCACCTTCTCTAAATGGTACCTTATACAACAGTATGTCTCCTTATCACAGTGCTCTCTCACCCACAAATAACAGAGAGAAAAGCAAATTGCCATCTTTTCTGAGAGTGAGAAAAGAAAGGAAACACTACTGCCTTGATGAAGTCTGTTAATGACCTTCTACAGCAACCCTGATTAATAATATAGAGAGTGCCTTGGTACTGGAGTGCAAGCAGTCAAGTCCCCAAGCCTGTCTGATTTTGATATGAATGCTCTTGGTAGCTCTGACAGCTAAATGCCTTTCATTACAATTAGTACTGGAAATATTTGGGTGACTGAATGCAGCTTAGCACTGTGATATTCAGCAATCCTCAGCAAATGATTTGCCCATCACAGGACATCCAGCTGAGATATAGCTGCACGTTGACTGAAGGTTTTACCATCTCTGTAGATCTCTAAAAGCCTCCTAGACTTTTCTGTCTGACAAGGAGATTCAGACTTAACTGTACAGTGACTGCTGTTGGTGTGGGGATATCTGCTCTTGACCAATACAGGACTGCCCTGACAACCTTATATGAAAGAAAAGGCTTATGCTATGTGCTATACTCCCTTTTTTAATTACTATAAATGACAGTGCCATGTTGACGAACATAGTGAAACACCAGACGCCTAGGGAGAAGTAGTGATACATTTTAAATGCTGGTTTGAGAAATCCTTATAAAACTCAGTGGGATATTATATTTTCTTTCATTCCCAAAGCTTTCTACTTTTAAAATGTAAAAAAGCCCAAATAGAAACAGAAGAATTAGAAATAGTACAACACATCACTGTCAAACCCAGAGCACTTTTAACACATCAGAGCTGAAAGTGAGGGAATGAAATGCACTCTTAACTCTTTGGAAAAAAACCCCAAAGCACCAACAACAAAAAAATTAACACAACTGAACAGTACCTGGATGAGCCAGGAAACTTTTGCTAAAAATCAGTCATCTGTGGTTGTCTGTGTTACTGACCTCTTCCCAGAAGAAGGGTGGAGTCTGATAATTTCTCTTTGAGACAGAAATAATGCCTAAAATCAATTGTTGACAGAAACACAAGGCTCCTCTTAGAAGGAATTATAGACATTCTAAGGTATAAATTGCCTAGCTGCCCAAGTGCTTCGATTTACTTGTCTACCTGTATTGAATAAAACCTCATCAGAAACATTTTGGGCCACCAAAATCACTTGTGTATTCAGATACATTATCCAGCAACGTCTCAGTTTGCAAGAAGCTGTTTGTTCAATGGTAACAAAGATGACCCCTGGTTTGGGGATCCAGTCAGCCTGAGGAATTCGCAAAAAGTGAGCTCAGGGTGAGAGTTGAAGGAGTAGAAGCTCTTTAATGGCTTGGCCCAAAGCAGAGCCCCACAACTGTTCTCCCTGTACTCTTGGGCACCCCGGTTGTACCAGCCCACTGCTAATGGCACCGACCTAAGAATAGGAATGCTTGCACCATGCTTCTCATTTACAAATGATTGAATAAGTATGACATGGCATTTCAATTCTGGAAGACTGAAGTTTTACTGGGCATATATACCTGACCCTCATATGTTGCAGCTGCCTAGCATTCCTGTGAATGAATAGTAAAATACTTACTGAACATTAGCAACCTCATAGCAAATGTATCCTGTGCACACGAGACATGCACACACTCTCTCTAGAAAATAACTCAGATGGTTTTTTAAAAGGTTCTGACAGTAGGCTTCTTTTTTTTCCCAACTTAACTAGCTAAATAAATCACTCTTTTTACAGTTACTGAGTATACGCTTGAAAATTAAGGCTGTGAGATGTTTTAAGTGCAGATCTTGTGACCAGGCACTCTCTAAACACCAACCGTTCCTGCTGTACATATGTGTAAGGTGATTTTCTTTCTTTATCTAGCTCTACAACAAGCCACAGACTGCTAAATTTTGATGTAATTATCTTACAACATCAGACAAATTATTTTATTCTGGAAGTCAGTAAGCTAGCTGGGCTCTGAGACTGGACTAATTGTGATCTTTTAATATAACAAATGAGGGCTAAGTCCTTGTAATTAATGTAGTACATTGGCATGCAATAAACACCGTAAGCAAAACAAAGAGCTATAAATAAGACCATATAAATGGTCCGTTCTTTTATGGCATTTGCAATGTGATATAGGACTCTGCTTTGCAAGATACTGCGCATAGATGTATACATATATGTACGAGCAGTGTGTGTGCATAAATATGTATAAAGATGATTCTTCCTAGAAAGCATTACAGACTTTAAAGACTTCATTCCTTCCACTTTTTGAACACCAGTAAAACCACATACACACGTATATATATATAAATGCCAAATACCTTTCTTTGGCATTAAGATAGCTTTTTTTAGCTTTCTGAGCTATGAGTAAGAAATCTAACAGAAATTTAATAGATTGAGCATTTTTCCTTTTCAATCAGGTTACAGGAACAGTAGCAGACAGGGACAGTGACAGAGTTGTGCTAAAAGTCTGACATTCATACCATATGCACTTCTCAGGATTTTAATTCCTAGCAGCTCTAGCCTGGTCCTGTCAACTGAGAAGCCATCAGCAGGTGCAGCACCAATCTTGCTTTTGGACTGCATCTTCCAGATCAGCTTCAGCTGAAAGGAAACAGCGCAGTGTGAGACCTCTCCACTGCGAAACAAAGCACAGCTGCGGAGATGCTGTGGAGACAGCTTCAAAAAGTGCACTTCTGATGTCAACTAAAATGTTACAATCAAAGCACCCTCAATTTCCATCCAGGACAAGCACCCTGCTGCAGGTTCTAACCCATTTATAAACTATTGGAGCTTCACCTTAACGATTTAATTGGGCTTCTTTTTCATCTTTTGTTAGAAGGATAATCTGGAACTCCATTGTTATGATTTTTAAACTTCATATTTTTATTCAATGCCATTCATTTATATACAATTTTCTTGTAACCTCTTATCTCTCCCTTTAAATATTCTTTAATATTTGTTTCTCATTTAATTCACACAAACAAATTACATCCTCTTTCAGTGTTTACCTCACTAGGCCAACGTCCCATCTTAGTTTCTTTTTATTTGCTCTTCTAATCTCCTTCTTAATGTCTATTTAAGATTAATTTTTTTTCTTCTATATATGCAGGTGCACAGAACGGCACAGAACACCATGTTCCATGTTATATGGTGTTGCCAGTGAGATAACCACTGGCACTACTAGCTCTCATGGAAATGGCTTGTCAAAAGTATTTTAAACTTGCATTTGCCTTCTTAATGGCAATATGATAGGAGTAGCTCCTAATAGCTCTGTGAGCAACTAGCAGATGCAGAGCCTTCTCATCCCTAATAATTTCTGCCTAAGGAGCTCCCATGATGTAGGAGAAATTCTGCTTATACATTACTGACTGTTTAACCTTCACTTTCATGATTATATTTCATCAAATCTCTGTGATCACCCAGGTCACCTGGTTCTTTCCCAAAAATATCCAGTTTCTTTTCCATACTGATGGTCACTTTAAGACTGTGTCATCAGCAAACTTCTCACACTACCATATCTCTCAAAGACACTAACATTAGTTCTAAGAAACATACCAACTAACACACCAACATTAAACCAGAACAACATCATGATACGTCCTTGAGAAATCAGACTAGTTAGTCCCCTGGCAGCTTCCCTGGCTCCCTACAGCAGGACTTCTTGTCATTTCAACCATTTTCTTTGGAGATGTATTCGATTTAGACTATTAGCAGTAATCCATATCTGCTCTGTTTTAAGTAGTGTTTTCCAAGTCTCAATTGTTCTACATAATTTGAACAGGTGAGATCTCACAGACGTTCTGCATTTTGGAAATCAAAATTACTTCCATTATGAAAATGGAACTTTTGTTAAATATGTCCTTCTCAACCTCTTATTTCTCTTTTTTTTTCCAGTAAAATATTTAGCTATTCTATGCCATTAATTAAAATCAAGGGTTTTGAAACTAAAGACATTCCTTTTTCTTCTGTTATTGACAGAGCTTAAGTTAATCTTCATATTCTTATGCAGCAATGATGAAATTTTCACCTTTCAAACTATTGCAACTTGCTCTTCAATGGAAGTATCTTGAATTACTATCATTAAAAGAATAACTGAAATTATTGTAAGATAGAAAGAATTTGTTACGCTTTTACTGAAACAAATGAAATTTGCATTGCATTATTATGTCAGTGTGACTTCCTAATTTTATTCCTTTATGTACATTTGTGTGTACATAAGTGTACATTTCTGCAACACAGCAAGAAACGCCTTTGTTTTCCCTGCCACAGCTGACAAAAGCTATCAAGAGACATAACAATTTTCAGCAGAGCTTTATCTTGTACTCCCATGTTCCTGTGTTGTGACACTTTTGGGAACAACTGTGACATTTTGCTCAGATTGGAATCATTTTGCTTCTTTTAAGTACTGCTGAACTGTATGGTGATTTTTTTTCCCTTCTTCATCTCAGTACAGCCATGCCAGACAGCATCTTGCTTATTACAGAGTAGCATTTCCCTTCTAGGCTACTTCCCAGGGTGATATAATAGAACAGTTTTTTAAGTTAGCTTTGGAAATACTGCTTGATATTGAGAACAATTCAAATAATTGCTCAAAGACTTAGGATTTGGAATTGTATTTCAACTTCTCCCGAGGCTATGTAAAGAATAGAAGTCCCTTTCACTCCAGGGATGTGAAGCTGCTTGTATACATTTACCTCAAGAGACATGACTATTTTCATCAACGGCAATAACAAAGGACACAGAGTGAGAGACACAGACAAATATTAGGAAGTATCATAAGGAGGGCTTGTAGATCCCTTGTCTTCATCAGCTTTGTCTCTGCTTTGCTTTGAACTCTCCTTTTCACTTTGCAGAATAGTATCTCAAACAACCAAGGACAAAACTCCTGCAGATATGAACACAGCACTCCAGAAGAATCCCTTGCTTTTGAGCTTTTCAATGATCCCCTCATGTTTCTTCTCTGGCAAAACAAATTTGTAGCAGAGATGTGCTGCTGTTGTTGTTTTGCTTTACAATCTCTGAGGGAAATTAAGTTAAATACTTTTTCTAACAGATACAAGCCATGACCCAGAGCTCTATTTTTGTTCTCCATCTTTCACAGGGGCTTTAACTATAGTAGCAGGGTTTTAAAATGCTCTACAGTGCTTCTACTGTAGTCATGACGTTCTAAGGACATAAACAACAAAAGGCTATAGGTATAAGTAGTATATTTTCTCTGAACAGTTGCTAAGAATTTAAAAAACACTGGAGAAGATTTTGGGCCCTTCTTAAAGCCGAAAGATACACTATAGTGACTAAAAAACCCTCAATCCAAACCCTGTAATATGTGCTGAAGGATAACAGTGGGAAACACAATGACAATATGACACAGAGTAAGAGCTAATTAAAGTTACTGAAGATATAAACAAAGTAAGAGTGGATATTTTAAAGGCTGTGAGCAAATGAGAAGGAGAAAATAGAAGAATCCTTGATGCGTCAGAACGTGACTTAGCATAACACTTATTTGACACTATAATACATAGTTACATGATGTGATGAATCATCTCAAATACCATTGCCTGGAGGATTGGATTTTTTTCTTTATTCTTGATGGAAAGCAGCACACGGATATAATTGGAAGATGTAGAGCAGTGCAGCTTAGAAAGATCAGTGGTTGGAGCAATTCTGTTTCTGTTAAGGCTGTTAATTCTCATTCTATTCTTTTCACACGCCAGGGCTTTTTGTTTTGTTTTGGGGCTTTTTTTCCTTAAGCCTCTTTCATGTTCGTTTGTTTTCATACTTCTTCACTTGCTAGCTGTGTAAGCTTTTTCTCCTGGGTTTCCAGAGGGATAAGTACAAGTTATCTGCAATATTTGCAAGTACTCAGGTATCCAACAGGTAATTTAGCACACTGCAAGCAGCACCTTCATGTGAATTAACTTTCTTCATTTCCACCCCTCACCCTCCCCACAACTAAAGGTGGCATATTGGATACATTTTGTTAATATTTCCAACAGAATCCAAATTACGTGACTCAGATCAGTGTAATAATTTCCTAATAGGCTGCAGAACCTGCTTTCTTTTATAAGCAAATAGCACAGAGATAGAGGCATCTTATACAAGCGTAAAGAATTCTTTCCTTCTCACTGACATCCCATTTACTTCTATCTTCAGAGATGATTCAGAGCTGGATAGTACCAAAGCTGATAAGAGATACCCAAGCTGGGCTCAGAGCTTCTTCTGAAGTTAAACACATACAGCGTTATCCAAAATCACACTGGCTTGTTAGATGAGATCATGGGAAATGATGTAACACATCAGAGGGAGAAAGGAAAATTTTGAGATTGACTACATGCTGACAACCCCAAAGACAACAATCCCACCTCAAAACAACATTACAGATAAAAGTGGAAGGAGCTGCTGTGAACTATATATTGTGTACCTGGTGATCACAGCAGCCTGCCTGCTCGAATGTTCTTCTGCAAACCTTCTATGAAAGGTTGGGAAATTACTCTTCATTTTATACTTTTATAAGCATTTGTTTTATCATTATTGACACAAAATGTAAAAAGCTATATGTCCAGATAAGGAGAAAAACATCTAATGAGGCTATCTGCCAGGGCAAGAGAGAGATTCTTCCTGGCACAGAAAGAAATATTGAACAGTAACGTAAAAAACTCTCTTCTCTCCGAGTGCTGCTTAATAGGCATTTTTTTATGGCAGCTCCATTCTCCAACATATTTATTTAAAAAAAAAAATTTTTATTGCTAGGTTCTACTTAGGTGATAAATAAGAAAGCTTAAAGGGATCAATAATGAATTACAAAACAGCTGTCTTGCTCTACTTAAACTGGACTACTTTATGGCTATGCTCTTTCTCGTTTTGGCTTCAATTCTACAAGGTACTTAGCCTAAATTTAAGCACATGATTTGTGCCATTGGCTTAGGAGATCTGATGATTAGGCATAGGTCCTTCTGCCCAGGTGCTCAGTTGACACAACCTTGCATGCTCTAGTGAAAGGAAACATCCATGCACATGGAAATATCATGGTGTACCACATCTGAAGGACACAGAGCATTCTGGATCCAACTTAATTATTTTGATGGTGTTTTAAATGGGTTTATACAGTGCTTAGCTAACAAGCATTTAATCCAGAGGTTAAAAAAGGCAGTAACCCTAGAGACGGGTTTGCAAAGGGCTGTAAAGATTTTTGAGGTAGAAAGTCATCTTTAGCCCTAGGGAGTAGACTGTAAAGGCTGAGGGGGATTTTATCAGCATCTTTAATTAAACATCTATTTGACTCCTTTATTTGGCATTGAATCAATTTGTCATTAGTTGTTTTGTTATTTAATTAGAGCGCTTAATTACTGTAAATACTATTAGGGCTAAATCCTGCAAGTTGCTGAGAATTCTCACAACTCCTAGAGTTGTCAATTAAAACCCACACCATTTCCCAGGTCTAGAAAAGTATAGAGAGTTGCTTCTGAGGTACTGCTTATGACAACTATAATGTTACTGTAAAAAGAATCTTTTGTTTCTGGAGTGACTCAAGTGTTAAGTAACACAGAGGTTGTTGGATGTACAAGAAGCTGTTGTGACTATATGAAGTTGATGGAAATTTTAATTTGGCTTCAAGAGGGTGATGATTTTGTCCTTAGAAACTGAATACTCAGAGAAAGAGTAAAACCTTTGGCTTTCTTGTTATGGAAGAAAATCACAGAAACTCTAGTGAGAGTCATTACTAAAGTGTGACACTGTATAGGAGGTCAGAAGATGGTGTTCTCAAGCTTGATGGGGCTGCAGGTAGCATTATTTGAAGAATGCAATAACAATTATTCCAGTCTTGTACTATATTGAAATATCAAGAGAATCAATACCTAACCTAAAAAATAAAAGAAAGGTCTTTACTGGAGCAACAGCAACCCTGTCTTTTTTTTTTGTCTTCCTTTTTTTTTTTTTTTACATCTTCCATTTCTACGCCAACAAAAGAAATGGATATTTGGGAAGGATCTCAGCAAGAAAGGGATAACTAGTGTTTTGGAATACAGAGAAAAACCATGAGAAGAAGTAGCATCAAGTAATGGAGTAACTTCCAGAGCAATTCTCCACAAAAGAAAAATTTGTTTTGAGGTTAATAATATAACCAATTATTTGGGGAAAAAATGATTTATGGAAACTGTCTGTATTATTTCATGAAGGCAAAACATTTCACTGTGACATTTCCAAAACAGAGAGGTTTAATTTCTGGTTTGACATGATTTTTCAATTTAATTAAAAATAAAAACCCAAGCGAAACAAAACATTTAACTTTCATTCCCATAATATTTAAATCAAGATTATGTTTCTGTTTCCTTTCTGTGGTTCAGTGATGGAAAAAGCTAGAGAAAATGTTGTTTCGGAGTAATCCAAATAAAAAAATTTTACAGGTTTTCTTTTAAGCTACTGACCCAAGCAGTATCCATTTCACACAGCTTTCCCTGTCACCGTTTTGCTGAGGCTCTTGGCAAAGTGCAGAAAGTGAGAAGAAAGACGGTGCACAGACAGGATCCAAACTGCTGAGAGGTCAGGGCAGGGATTTGGGTCCAAGCATAGCTGAAGGGAGGAGAGATCGCAGGAAGCATGATGCAAAGCCAAATAAAGTCAGTGGGAGAGACTCCATTGACTTCAGCGGGTGTTGAATTCAAACCAAACCAACAGAGAAGTGTGAAAAATGAACAATGGGGCATGAGGAAGGAAAGGACAGAGAGTGATGTGAAGTGGGGGGAAATACCATCTGCTCTACTTGCTGCAGCTCTAGGAAAGTAGGTATATTTTTTTGGCTGTCAACACAATCTCAACATCCTCCTCTAACTTTGTGAAGTGTAACACTGAGCACATAGGGGAGATGTAGGACTTTTCAGTGGATGCTAACAGCATGCTTGCTCAAGCTAGGGAAGCTGTTCATATATAACACAGTACCATTTCCCCATGCATCTGCTATAAAATATGTAATCTAAAAGCTTTCACGGAGTTAAATAGAAGAAGCAGATGGACAGGGAAATTAAAAGAAATTGGCAAGGTAGAAAAGATAAATGGTCAACTGAGATTTGAAATGAAGAAGAGAGTCAATGAGGCAGAGAGCCACAGTGAAGCTATTCCAGATGGTAGAGGCTGTGAAGAAAGCGGCTCTCAAAACACTTGAGAAATTCAGACCAAGAGAGGGGTCCAGTGGCAAGGAGGGCATGGGACTCTGAATCTGCCTAATCCTGTGATAATGTTTGGGCCAGAAAAGAGGTCACAGCCCAAGAGGAGAACTTCAGCAACTCAGCAGAGGCCAAGCTGCTTCTCTCAGACTATAAAATCTCAGCATACACATTACACTGGTCAGTCTCCGTCTACGGGCAAGCTGCTTGCTATACCACCTTTTCCTCATGAATCAATGGACAATATCTCCCTGTGTGGGAGAATCAGAAAAGGCCAGCTATCCAAACACAACTCTGAATAATGGGAACATTTAAAACCTAGACCTGCATCCAGATCCAGCCGTGCAAGCTCTCCTTGCCTGGATCTGAATCCCTTTTCTCCAGCGTGGCTTTTTCTTCTTGCCAAACAGCAAATTTCCCAGACTTGTGCTGTTTCTTGTTCTGTGCTGGCAGAACTACATATGTGTTTAAATGTAAACAATGCACATAGGTTAATGTGGTCTAGTGTGTTCTCTAGACTGCCACAAGGAGAAAACTATGCCTAGGGATAACAATTGCTACGTTACAAAGGATTTATCAAATATGTATTAGCTTCAACAACTGTGGATTAGTTGTCCAAGAGCAGTCCACAGAACCCACAGGTGTGAATGTTTTAGGATGCTATCCTAGCCCTCTCCTGAGCTAAGGTGCCTGCTCACAGCCTTTGAGCACCTCAAGGAAGGAATTGGCACCTTAAACCTTCTTCAGTGGCTTGTTATATTCTGCAATAAAATGCAGCACTCTGCTCCAATCCCTCTTCTTTTCATTACCTATACTGAAGTAATGTTACAGGAATGAGAGACTAGGGTCTACTTCTAATTTTTAATATTATTTTTGGAGGCATTCCTAATAAAGTGAAGGGTTATATTGTCAAAGTCCATTGCATCAACTGTAGAATTTTACAGCTCCATTTTGTGGTAAGATCCACATAATTGAGCCTTCAACATCAATTTACTTGATTATAAGTCTGTGTCACTGAGCAAATGGCCATCAAAAGCCTCTCCTCCTACTTCTGATTTGCTGAACTTCAAAATGGAATATTAAGTGCCATTTAGTCACTGACAGTAGCAATACCCCATTTATCAGCCTATTAGGTGCAGCAAGTAACACTGCTGGGGGTGAATGTAAAATAACAAAAGCCTAACACCCATGTTGCTCTCCCCCTGCTGAAAGGGATAATTCAGTAATTACTGAGCATGCCTCATTTAGTAGCCCAGCCAAAAGACAGGAAATGAGTTATTCAAGATTTCAGATGGCTAAATTAAGCACCTGCTGTTATATTTTTATCTTCATTGTCTCTTTTTACATACTCTAATTGCCAAATTTCACTGAAGATCTTTTTCATGAACTTCACATGGGAATCTCAAGATTTCTCATACACACTAAAGTATGAACAACACATCTAAGATACAACCTGTCATTCCCCACATCTTGAACTGCTGTGAAACCTGTTGTTTCCAGTCAGTTTGATTATTACTACTTTTTTGAAGTGAATAGTGACACTAAACCAGTGCAATCCATACCTAAATACACACCGGATAAGGGATCTGCTTTTTACGATGGCTTCCTAAGCAGGAAACCACACTAAATATTATGGACAGCATAATATTTTGAAATTAACAACCAGATTGTCAGTTAATGTAAATAATTCTGCTTATTTGAAGTATAAGGCCTTTGCTAATTTATACCATAAATATATATAAATATTTATATATTTATATTAAATCTGGCCTTATGGGAAACCAAGTATACTGAGGAAATGGTGCTGAAATACCTTTGCATTTGCTGCCCTAACAAAAACATTCTGCACCTCACATCTCATGCCAATGAACTGAACTTCTGTTTCATGAAGAAACCGTGGTACACCAAAGTCTGTGATCAATCAACCCAGAAAGATCTTAGCTGAAATAAAAACAATAACGTACCAGGTAAAAATCGAACAAGGTCTCTGGGCATCTCTTTATGGCAAACTCTTCCCATTTCACTCATCTCTGGGCATATCTACACTACTGCTCAGCATTCAGCAGGATATTTTGAAGCACCTCTGTCAACTGTTCCTGCTTCAGTTCATATCACAGGGTGGCCTCAGCACAAACTGTATTTATTCTGATTCCAGCTAAACTAGAATATTTGCCCCAGGGATTCATTTGATATGCTCCATTCTCCAAAGGGCACTGTGGGACTGGGTCTAGAAGCAGTGCAAAGTAAATCCCTTGAAATAAGTACCCTATGCACCTTTCTGCTAATCAAATCTGCTCATACAGGCTGCAGCATGTGTTAAAATCATAGCATCATAGAATAGAATCATAGAATCAACTGGGTTGGAAAAGGCCTCTGAGATCATCAAGTCCAACCCTTGATCCAGCACTGCCATGGTTACTAGACCATGGCACTAAGTGCCACATCCAGTCTCATCTTAAAAATAAATGTATTCTGTGTGCACTAAATCCAAATATTAAATAACAAACATAAAATTATGGCAATATGGCAACAGAGAGCCAGGACAGCAAGGAGATGTACTTGACAGCAACAAGTACAAAGGTTATATGACTCTGTGAGAATTTGGGGTTGGGTTAAAGAAAGTAAATAAAAATATTTAATGAATAAAGGAATTCGTTAGTGTAATCAGTATTATCACAGAACAGGAGATGCTAATCATCAGCCTTTGATGTCGCATAGTACAGCATCAGAGTCTGGTGGTTTGAACTACAAAGTAGCTCTCACTTCCAGTTCCCCAGATTAATTATACAGATTTCTAGAATATCAATTTCCTGCAGACACACTTTACTGATTCAAATCAATAAGGTAATATTTATTTACAAAAACAATTAAGTTCCCTTTTTTTGGCTGAAAAAGGTAGAAATCAATTACAATAAAAAATGCCTGATTGAACCTAATCCAGCCAGTACTACAGCCACTAGGAAAACTCAGCTGGGCTGTGGTTCAGGCCTGAATTTAGAACTTTTGACCTCAAGAGTACTGGATTCTTTGAGCAAAAGAAATTTATGTCAGATTAATTTAATTCCCTACTGTGCAAACACACAGATGATATAGCAATGTTTTTCTGAGATTTAACAAAATTCATATACCAAGTTACAATTATTCGTTCACTTTTTTTATTGTAGTTCCACTGTAACAAATCAAAGCAAAGATTTTTTTCTCTCATCTCATTGAAATCTTTTTTTCAGAGTAAACACACAAAGAATGTCTTCCATGTCCATTTTAAAAAATAAAAGGAAATTGAAGGACTATGCAACAGAACACAACTGTGGCTGTAATATATGAGAGTATTCTGCTAATAAACTTTTAACAAGAATGGGTATAAATTACAGAAGAGATCAGGCACAGACAAGTAACAAGAAAAAAAATTCTCAAGAAATGGAAAAGAAAAAGAGTCCAGCGCTGTAATTCTGATTGTCTATCACAAAAACTTGCCTATAAAAGCAGTAAAGCTATGGGAACATTATTTATAGTAAAGAATACCTTCAATGAATAATTGCTGTGAGGGTACAATAAGAAAAACAAACCTCAACCCTACACTGAACTGGATAAAAGACAACGAATGTTAGACAGACAGACAGACATCAGCAACCCATAGATGGCAGCCAATCTAAAATGATTTTTGTAGATTTACTGTGGAAGAACACAGCCTTCCATAAGAAACATTATGTTCTTTCAATCTTTGCTCTTTCTCATCCTAAGTAGTTTTTTAATTTTTCAACGCTTTCTGAATTTTGAAGAGTTTATAATTTTGCCACAATCAACCCCACAGGATATTCCTGACACATGTAGTCATAGTGTGATATGTCATCTGAAGATCTTTACAAAATACAAGAACTCTAGTTTCCCTAATTCCTGGCTTTACTTTACTTTTTTTGCCCTTGCCTCTTCCTTCTAGAAAATGCCGAGAACTCCTGAAAATTTTAATTTACCCTGAAGACAATAATGATCCAACAAAATAACTGAATGAAACACTGACATGAATGTTGTTCATGGTATCCATTGTTCAAAGGAATTTCATTCTTCAGGAGTTGGCCTGGCTGTGAGGGCTGGATGATAAGGCTGCTTTGCAAGGACTCACACCTGGGATGCTGGTCCCAGAGGATGATAGGGAAAAAAGGGACCTCTTTGAAATGAAAGCTATTCCTTCTCTACCTCTTCAATTTTGTCACCTGAATATCAGGGTTCTTCCCCCTTTTTTCAAGCCCAAAAGGAGAGAGAAAATAATTTTAGAGAGATCCTACAAGTAAAAAAGTGTACGTACAAGTAGGTTGTAACCTAACAAACTAATCTACAAAATAAAAATACATGTGAGATTTCGGGGTTCAGAGAGCAACTCTATACTTTTCCTTCCACCTTGGAGAGAAATACACACCTCAGTAAGAGTCAATTTTGCCCTAAGTGAGAATGTCTAAAGACTTAGATAATTGCAGAATTTTGATTTGGCTATCTGACCTTGAGGATCCACTGTTCAGCTGCGGAAAGACAACTCGCTATCCTTTTTCCATCAGTAGAATCACTATGTTTGCAAACATGTTTGGAGACTTTAATTTACCCTTCAAGAATGAGTTGCTGCACAGCTATATATGATGTATAAACATGTATACAAGGTAAGTATTGTATATTTACTGCACACATGTGTGCTTTTTCTTTTCATGTACCACTTCTCCCTAGAAGAAATTAGGCAAGAGTAGAGTCTCTCACTTTTAGCTTGCAGGCACATATTTTAGCTACTGGCACATTCTTGGCTTCCAAGCATATAATCTAGCTAAGCACAAGACTGCTTCTCATAAGGAAACATAAAGGAAGTGGCACATGAAACAGAGGCTTGCACATGGAAGTTTCATTTTTAGGAAGAAAAGCTTACAAGATTTATTAAACATTTTGTCTTCAATTGGAATAGAGGTTGATAATTTCCTCCAGATTCAATCCTGACCTGTTTAAATCTTCTGATCACCATCTGTGGAAATTCAAAAACCATGGCAATCAATTACCCCATATTTCTGCAGGAGAAACTATTGTAGCTGATGCTATAGTTCAGCTTAACGTAAATCACATTTTCCCCCCTTGGTTTCTTGCTTCTTTATAGCAAGTTACCACTGGGTTACATCACAGTCAAACTTTTATGTTAAGTTGTTTCTTAACTCTCTGTGGAACAAAGATTTCAGTCCAGATATCAAAAAGGTAAAGTGAATATAAATTTTATTTTCACTTCTTTTTCTACAGAAGTTAGACTTTTAATTTTTCACTTTCTCCACTGTTAATTCAAAAACAGATATTTAAGAAATATGGCAGTTCACACTTAAACAGCAGTAAGTTGAGTAGCTGTTGACATTTTAATTAGAATACTTTTAGTGGAAGAAGTTCTAAGAACAAACTGAACTGAAAAAAAAATCTACATTTAATTAAAAGCAAACAAAAAATAAAGCCATATTTCTAATTTGGGAATTGTGATTAGTTTGTTTATTTGGGGGCTTTATCCCTAATTCTGAAAAAAGCCAATGTAGTTTATTTGTCATAAAAAGGTTATATACAAATATTTGTTGTAAAAAGGTTCTCATAACATTTAATGAAAATGACTACACAAATACTAATTTATTTCCTCTTCCAGAGCATTTCCCAAATCCCAGTTTCAAAACACTTAGCAAATATTACACTCTAAACCTCACACCAATACTGTTATCACACTGCATACCATTAGCTCCTGCAACTGCTAGGAAAAGTGCCTGAGGCAGAGATGCAACAACTTAGTGGGACAGGGCTCATCAGTACTACTAAAGACTTACCAGTATTGAATCGTTTGAAAAGTGCATAAAACCAGCTATTAAGTGGACTAAATTTATTTGGTCTCAGACGTCATAAACTGTATTCACAATAAACAGTCCTTCAAGATCCTAGTTGCGACAGCAAAAGCAAGGGAAGTCTTGCATATCGATGCACTAATACATCACATTCCAGCTCATTCACAACTTAAAGCTTTATTCTAGAAATTCAAATCCTATTCCTCTTCCAGCAGCAGGTAAGGTGACTGAAATGAATGGGATCATTCATCATTCATCCACATCAGAAAGGGTGCAGAATTTGCCTCGCAATAATGAAAAGAATTCTTTTCTTCCAGCCTATCACCACATGCTTCACTTGCAGCAAAGGGACAATTTAACGGTACCAGCTCTTCCCACATTCACCAGCAGAAACTCACTCATCTCAGGGGGACTGCGACTTGAAGGACTGACCTCTATTATCTGAAATGTCAAACTGTCATAAATTTGCCTGCTTGATTCCCTCCCTCCATAGCTGTGACAGCTCCTGACCCAGCAGAGCTCTCAGGCATTTCCACATCATTTCTACAAAACACAATTCTGAAAACAGATCAGTGAGAGATGGGGATGAATGTGTAGAAATGTGCACTGTCTATAGGGCTCAGAAAGAGATTTATTTTTAGATTAAAAAATTGAAAATAAAAATCCATATATTGTCTTTTAGCTGTTGGGAAAAACTCTTTTTTTTTCTGGTCTACATTATTTGGGGACAAGACATTGGATTTCAGTCAAAATACAAAGGAAGTATCTCTTTCTCCCACTTGTATGCAGACATATGTGCACATGCTATTGTCTGAGAAGAGGTAGAGGCGGCAGAACAGCCTGGCAACTCTGTATCATGGCATCAGCCAAGCATACCTTAGTATTTTTTTACAAGTACCACACACCCAGTTATCTCCAGTTAAGTGACATAAACCGCTGATGAACTTTTATGTAGCTCACTGTGCAAATGACACCGCAAATTGTAAAAACTGTTGTGTAACTTCAAATTCTTCAACCACAAAATGAAAGTGTTTTGACAAACGTTTACAAGAGTGCACCAGAACATGAGGAAGCTGATAGAGTGCAAGAAAATGTTTACTGAAGTAAATCCAGGAACACATATGCGCTACCATGAGAGACACTAACCTAGCTTACTCCACGACCTGACTACATCATGGTCTTGTCAGCATGAGCAAAGTTGATACTTTCATTTTGTAGACCCATATCTTTGAAGTCTCAGAGGTCTTTTTTTGCCAAATACCCATTCTTCCATCAGAAATGTCAAATGTGGTCCACTTTCCCAAAGACTGAGAAGATCCACTACGCATGAAGTGCTGCAATATTATGTCCCATGGATTAAGAATGGTATTCTCCAATTTAGCGTTCCCACTGAAACACTCAAAGCCATGAGCTGCTCGCTCACTCCCCTGCCCCTCAGCCCACTCCCCTGCATCAGGCTGGGGAGAACAACTGGAGGCAAAAAGGGTAAAGATTACAGGTTAAGATAAGAACAATTTACTGGAAACAGCAATGGAATAAGAAAATGAACAGTAACAGCTACAGTATTGATAACAAAGGATACAAGTGAGGCTAACGATTCACATCAGAGCACTACCTAACTGCCTCCTTCACCACACTATGTGACTAGAAGGGACCCCCTTCCCTCACCTCGCCCCCTGGCAATGAGGTCAGGGGGTATAGAATAACCTCCTCGTCCTAGCCATGCCCCTGCTGGCTACTGCAAAAATTCTTGGCTGGAACCAGGACACTGTGGTATTTTATATTCCAGTAACAGCAACCAGTACTGGGAGATATGTATGAAACATGCAGTACATATGCAGAAAGTCAAGCCACTACTTGAAAGAAAGAGAAAAATATTCCAGAGGGCCAGCCCAAAACTAACACACTGCAAGTAGGTTACACAAGCCCAGAGGCTTAAGCTTGCCTTTTGTAAAAGAATAGATTTCAGTCCGAAAGAGTGACTCTCATAAAATAGCACTTCTGCCACTCCACTGGCCTGAGGGCGGTCTTGTTAACTCGGAGAAAGGGGATACTTTTGGTAAGGAAATGTTTGCTACGGGTATGACTGCAGTCATTCGGGAACAGCAAATCACAATGTATCATTACAGAGCTTGGAGAAAGGATAGAGCAGAGGTTTAAATAAGTCAGCCTTGCTTAGATTGATCAGGATATTACTGAGAATGAGCGGGGAGAGATAATAGCTGCATAACTCTGAATTTATGTAGAAATAGTATCTCTAAGGACAAAATTATATTGAAACAGGTATTGTGTTTATAAGGTTTCTCTTAAATTCTACAAATCCTACTGTTAGATGGTGCTTCAAAATCAGATATTATTTCAAGGAAAACTTCAGGAAAGTTGGCTATTTTTCGTGTTGGTTCTCTTGAGGTGTAATCCATGGGATGCTAAGAAGAAAGGCATAACCCACAGGTTTTGCTCCTTTTCAGTTTAAAGGAAAACAGATCATCTGGTGAAAGAAAACTCCAGTGAAAGCCCCAGTGGCAGTGTTACACAGAACCAAATCCAAAGAGGAAGGCTGGGAAGAAATGGAACAGTATTTGTGATTTCATGTAATCCTTCCGTCCCAGTTCTAGAATGAAGATTATGTAGGTTTCCCATGAACTAGATGGAGTCAGCGTTTGCAATTTTGCTTTTGACTTAGTAGGAGTAATTTCCCAATCCATTAATTCATGTACTGCAACATTCTCATTAATAATTCTCATAGATATCCTAGGCAACTAGTTCACTTAGTTTTGGAGTCATATCAAACTTTTACCTCCTGTCATTACCCCTTCTTTTCCACCCGGGTGTCTTTCACTGCCTGTTTTTATTTCCTCCACAAGTTAGATCTAGAGAAGATCTCATTAGATCTGTGCACTTAATCAAACCATCGACTTCTTTTCTATTATTTGCTTTTTGTAAGCTTTCTGTTTTCATTTAATATCTCTATAAGTTGTCATGAAGACTAGAGCCTCTTTGTTTGCAACAGACTTTACAGACTTCAGGAAATATCAACTCTTCTCAAAGTCACACTAAATTCAGTTGATTTGTCTTTATCACCTACATCACTTATGTATCTACAATTGTTAGAGTCAAACTTCCTTAATGCCCTCATCTCCTTCCTGCTGCAAGTGATTTTGGCCCAGATGGGTGGTATTGCTAACAATCTATTCCTGTATTAAGATACACCAAGATCTCTAACTTTATTTTTCTCTTTCTTTTAAAAATTGTATCCCCCAGTACATGTACTGTGTTTCTGTTACTCTGTGACAGTGAATTTCACATTTTCCACCAGCAATTCTCTTTCTTCCACTTTCTTGCCCATTCTTCTTGCAATATTACAAAAGTATTTCAGTTGTTTTTGAAACTCAGTAAGGAAACAGCTCTTAATTTTTCCTTCACTGTGTCATGACACACAAGAACTACTGTTTTTTCCCTGAAGCTCACGCTTTTCCTCTCCAGTATCTTTCACCCTTGGTTATGTCCTTTTTATGTTGTCACCTCTGTTTATTTAAGAAGTATTTTTAACAGGCATGGTCAGCTCATCCCCAGAAGGCTTTTAGCCCAGCTACTCCACTGGAGTCCATCAGTCTGGAGGAACTCTTGTTCCATAAATGCTTCCTGATGGTCAGTCATCCTCAGACTTTCCTCACAGCATTTATCCTTGAGCCATCTGTTCATCTTTGTTGTCATGCCTGGCCTTTGCCTTCCTTTTCTGAGGACTGGAAGGCTTCTACTGAATGTTGTGCACATGGAAATATCACTGCCACCTGGCAGGAAGAAAATGTGTTCCATGTTGCGGATAGTGCACCATTTTAAAATGAAACAATGTTTACAGTGAAGACTATAGGATTCCTGGACCCGAATTTCATTCCTCCAGTGGTTACTGGACCAGCTAAGCGGGGCCGCTTTCCCCAGCTGCTTTAGTGCAATCCTATTAGAGAGCAAGTTAGAGAAACAAAACTGAAGAAAGATGCTGGCAGCAACACTACCTGAGGAGGAAAAGGCAGACATCCTAAAACAAGATGCAAATTTTCTGTAATTATTTCCAGGTAACATGTATTTGATTTTGGAAAAATATACATTACTGCTCATACTGTGACCTTGTTGTGCAGTATAGTGCTGTTCTTTTATAAATGGGAATATGGAAAAAGTTAATAAATATCCTCAGGTAAGCCCAAGCCAAAGTCAAGTCAGTGAAAAACTCTTTCTTTTATTCAAACATGGGTGAGATTTCACATCCATTATTGAAGTGTACTGCCCTTACAACACTAAAGAAAGAAAAGGAGGGAGATGAAAAGACAGTGCTTGGAATACTTTCCTATCAGACTCAACAGTCCTGGTTCAGAGGCCTAATAGCTTCCTGAGTTTAAGGACTCTTATCTCACTGCATTTAAACCACTTTCACATAGGAAACTGCCCCTGCATTGTGTCCTCATACCTTATCTGATGGCAGATAACATCAGCCTACAGCAACAAAGGGTACTGCAGGCAGCTACAAAGGTGAGAGCAGTTCTGTCCACATGCCACCCAGTCATTAAAACGGACCCCAGACCCAAAGGCTGTGTGATGATGTTAGCAAGGCACTAAGAGTCAGCTGCTTAGCTAAGCTCAGCTCAGCACCCTGGCTGCATTGCTTTTGCTCACCTTGGAAATTTGGCAGAGTGCAATCATGCTGTGCAGGTACCCCTGCCTTACTTTATTTGCACATTTTAACTTCTTTAGTCAGAAAAGGCACAGGAAAGGCCATGCAGATGATCAGAAGTATTCACCCACCTCCACAGAAAGAAATCAAAACAGACTAAAACATTTCAACCAGGACCAGGATGACAGAACTCTGCAAATTTGTGAATAATAGATAGAGGGGGTCTTCGTTTGTTCATGATGCGACAAGCAGAGGGTGTTCACACAAATTTAAAGCAACGTTTTCTCACGCAGTCCATAATTAAACTATAGACTCCACTGCCACAGCATATTTCAGCGGCCAAAAAGCCATGAGAAAAATTCAGGAAGGCAAATAGATTAGTAGTTATTAAAAAACAGATTAGTGGTTTTCAGTCATGGTCTTTCAAATGTAACCTCCAGCTCAGGAACTTAGAAAACACACAAGAGAAGCTCCATTACCTCCTCCATGCTACTAAGCATCTACTTCTGATACTTTAAGAGACAAAGTGTTGGTCTAAAACAACGTGGCAGCTCTTAAACTACACATTTTCACATCCTCTTTTTTACGCTTTGATATATAAATTTTACCAGTTTGGACTTCTTTACACACTGCTATTCTGCACATACTTAAACCTTTAAACATAGGTTTAAATTTCCATTTTAAAACTTTTATTTCTTAAAAAGAACACACCTATACAAGAACTGCTGGCAGAAAATACAATCACAAACAAATACAAAGAAACACCAACATCTTGCCATGAACTTAATTTCTGGTAGCGTGTGATGTTACTGACACATAGCATCTTTTCTGCCATTATTGGGAGGACAAAGGTGTCTTTTACCCCATCATTTCTGTAACTGTTTGAAAGGATGTGGCAGGATCTATTCATCCATTAGAACTCACAGCATCTGAATTCTTTCCCCTCAATGCAAGGCAGAAAAAAAGACTCTTGGTCAACATCAGTGTCCCAAGTCACTTGCTCAGGTCCAAAGCTGCATATGGTTTTGAAGATGATATCACTAAAAAGCCTACTGTAGATTTATTTCTAATGATTTTGGTACAGTCTGATGTTGTCTATGCTTGACTCCTGTAGAACTATAGAGCAATCAATGAGATCCATAAGCTTAAGCAGAGTCCTTCTAAACGCCTCAAAAATAATTTGAGCATACCATCAATAAAGGGTTTTTGTTCCTTTTTTTTCTCACTTTGCTTTACATACTAGGACCAATGAGTTGGCTTATTCAGGGTGGGATCTTAGAGTGATTTTTTTTCTCAGTTCTACAGTGATAATATATCAAGTATTGTAGATTTCAATATGAAAATAGGCATTTCATGAAAAAAAAAAACCCACCACAAATAAATTAACCAACATTTCAGGCCTGCAAAGGATGCAAAAAACAAAACAAACAAAAACCCCACACCCCAGAACCTCAAGTTCCTGAAGTGATATTATACAAATCTTTCCCATTGTTTTTACAAAGACATAAATTAACATTTGGTTTTCTCAGTGGATGGCTTTTCTCACCTCGCAGCACCATACAGATGATCGGTTTCTATTTAGCTGAGCCATTTGTCTCTAAAAAATGGGGTGCACGTAAACACAGTCTGGTAATTTTCTTATCTAAAACCCCTCTCTATTTCACTATTCAATAAACACTAACCATTTAACATTAAGTCCACATAGCACTGAACAGCCATACGGCATAATTCAGGTACAAGGGCCACGTTTGTGATGCAGCTGAAGTGCAGTTCAATCACAGCACTAAAGCAAGCTGAGCAACCTGACAACAGCAAACCATCATTAAGAAGCCAGACAGGGGTTTAATTGCGCAGAGCTGTTGTCTGACTTAATGAATGAACTGCAGTTTAACATAGTGCATGGCCAAGTTAGTTTCAGTGCTCAAAGATGCGAACAGTGTTTAGATCTATGGGATTATGTCAGCTTTACTGCATAAATGAGACCCTAAAGAGTTTTGCACTTTTATAAGTTCTTGAAGAATACATAGCAAGAAAATATGAGCTACCACAACCTGAAAAAAAACCCAAAACTTTTCTCTAGCTAGTATTTCAAAAGACAAGCAGTTTTCTTTGTATTTACCTCTATCCCTGCAGCTATAATGAATTATTTAAGAAATATCTATAGAGTACAGGATTTGTGCTTTTATTTTATTTATTTGTCTATTTTATCACAGGCTACTTACAAGGGCAAGTGTGCTGAGTCAACACAGGTGTAAATCACTGCATTTTTACTTTAATCAGTGGAACTAGGTAAACAGACACCCATCACAAAGCTGACCCAATATATTTAGTGCAGAAGTTTTTTATTGGGTTATTAATAATGGACTTGTTTATTACTATTTTTCAAACAACAGGGTTGGAAAGGTGTACTTCTTCCCCCTCCCCCCCCTTCTTTTCTTACCCTCTCATTTCTTTTTAAAAGCATTTAAAAACCAAAAAAATGTTCAGTGCATCTAACCAATCCCTAGTTTAACACAGAGTACCTGCCTCTGGGAATGATTCTTCAGGTAGACCAAGCACTGTGAAAAGTGCTGGAACATAGAAATCTTCAAGCTACTTCTGAATGACCTGATATAGACACTTGGCAGAACACTTCACTACACAGAAGCGTGGTTTCTAAAATCAGTGAAGTTACACCAGTGCTGCCTTCTGCCAGGACTAACTGGGTCAGCAAAGCACTCCCCGAAGGTGGCCATGTGGTTTCTAGTTCTAGAGGTCGTTGCTTCAGAGTTAGGTCATACCTCTGCGTAGTGCTCACCCTCCCACCTTAAGGTCTAGATCCTCAGCTCTCCAGGCATAGTTGAGAGTTAAGTCTCGCTTACAAGTTGACTCTATTTACATATAAAGATATTTGCAATCCATATGTTTCACTGGATAATGAGAAGCTTCAATACTGTCAAATACCATGATAGTAATGTCTTTGAAATAACCCCCACCAGAGAACAAAAAATGTAAGTCCACACTCCCCCCTGTAAACCTGCACTGCACAGGAAATGAACCAGGGGAAAGGCTAACAACTGTTTAAGTGACTTGTTCTGAAGATCTAGGGTGATCTGTGAAAGGCAAAGCCGGCTCCTATCAATACTTTCTTGGCACTAGGAGGCAAAATCTGTAGACAGGAGACAGGGCATAAGTCCAAAGAGTCACTGTGTTCCAGGTAATGCTATCTGGCATGAAAAATGCTTGAAACTATAACAGGCTATTATTGTTTTTAGCAGCACTAAGAATAGAGAAGCCACAGACATACAAATCACAGCTGACAGTCTGGTCTCTTAAATTGCTCTGTGTTGTTTATAGAAATGTATTAAAGACTATTTGTATAAGTTACACATGCAATAATACTCTTTTCTTTTAAATCCTTTACTTGAATTAGAGACTGAAGGATCTGAGCCTAGATCAGTGTAATATAAAAGGCACAGACCTCCAGGTATTTTTACTGAATGAGATCAAGTTGTGTGACATTAGTTTATTGTATTGCCATAGCTACCCTTCACTCCCTCGCTGTAACACACACAGCGGGTCAATAGCCTGACTTTGGTCATTGCACATGAAATGAATCATAACTATCTTGCTGATATTTCCAGGTCTATTGAGACATCTTTCCTTATGAGTTTTTGGAGGTGGGAATCACTGTTTTCTGAGGTCAAAAAAGACCACGACTGCTGCCTAGGTCCTGCAGCATTTATCCTAAAACAAACCAGGAACATAAGTTCTCCAGGGTTCTTTAAGATATGAATTTTTAACGTATCTGCCTGTCTATGCACACTTTTCCTAAAATGATTAATGCAGGACTGCTAACATATCCAGGTTTCTTGGCCAGTAATATCAGCAACGTATTGTGACTTTGCAGGAGGATTTAGCTTTGAGGTGAGGGAGTATGAGTTCAGAGGCAGTCAGAAAGGGAATCCTGCTTTAATCTAGGTTAATAATTCTGACCTGAACTAGTCTGGCATAGTTTTTTCCCTACTATGAAGGTAGGATACATGACATTGCTGCTTGTCAAAAAAAAACCCCACAACCAAAAAAAAAAAAAATTTAACATAGTCCATGTTTATAGGAAAGTTCAAGACAGCTGCCTAGTCATTTTACTGCAACAAGCAAGAGCAGTACAAGTGAAAGGGCAGAAAAGCCAGGGTACCTATTAATTCCCCCCTCTCGACTTGATGACATTTTGTAAAATGTGGAACAAAGCTTTAATTCTAGTTATTTGGGACTCTGAGATCAGAAGAAGATTTTGGCACCTGAAGAGCAGGTTCATTTTATGTGCATTGTAAAACGGAAGGACCAAAAAGCAGAAACACCAAAACCTTGTTCCAGTCAGTGTCTTTCCAAATGTTTGGAAATCATGTGTAATAATAATGGCCCATCTTCGTGAACGAAGATTTGGGGAAAGGTCTTTTACCTTTCCAGCCTGCGCAATGGATTTTTTTAGGTGAGACACAGCCTGCGCTGAACTGAGCCCACCCTTTAATCCTAAGGTTCATCTGCCGGGGCCAAGCGAGCTTGGACAATGGCAGTGAGGTCCTCAGGACGTAGGTTTGTTTAGAGTGTCCTTCTCATAGATGGATGGCCACACAGGGCTAACGACCTCCATCAGGCCAGAGACCGGGATTTGAACCCGTGGTCGCAGCAGTGAAAGTCCTGCACGCTAACCACTAGCATGTGTCGTAGCAGGGTTTTAGGCTACTGATACTAAGCCTGTATTATATAGACATGTTAACTTGTAGATACTCAGGTATTTAGATATTTCACAATAGTGTTTTGACTGAGTACTCGAGTACTTCAAACTAAAAAGCAAATGAATTCAAGTTCAGTTATTCTGCAGCTCATACAACATTAAAGTTAGATTTAGAGAAAGATCCCAGAGGCTACAAGAAAAAGAGACTTGTATGCTGCTACTAAGACTAATATAGTCATAGTTTATTAATCTAGACAGTAATGCATAATGAAATGTCATTAATTCTCACATGTAATATTGGTTTCTAATTTGAGGAATTGTGTCCAATTATCTGTAGTTTAGTTATTCAGATTTATAGCTTGGCAACTCAGAACAAGAAAGTGCTGAATTCGTCTCCATTACCTGAGAAGTCCGAAGAATAAAATACCTGTTCCTTATAATCTGTTCCTTGCAACCTGTATATTTCCCAAGTCTTTTTGCTGTTCTGGTTTTATGATTCAGTTCTCTAAAGGAGACAATGAAAAGCCCTTTGGTAACATTCACAGTGAGCCTTATTCCAGAGCTTTTTCCTTTGTATTAAGGCTTTTATCCATAAAAGGGCATTTTATTTCAGTGCTACTCTTAGGGTTGACTCTTCTTTTGGTGCTCAGAGGCATCTTCAAGAAAAATTTGTCAGGCTTTCTGCCACTTATGAATGTCATCAAGTTCACGTTTAACATCTCAGACCATGCCTTTCTATCAAGCAACTAAGGATGTATCAACATAACGTCTGTCAAGACAGTACTTGTTATTGCCAAGGGTAATTTTTTTAAGTATGCCCATTGGCATTTCATATATTCTGCTCCCTACCAGAGTTCAGGGACGCTCTGAAGTTCTTTGCTGAAATGGCTCAAGAATCGGATCCTTTAAATAAAAAATCTAAGTCCTTCCCTGTAGAAAGCACTGCTGATCTCAGCTGCAAGGCTTCCACAGCCTGCTCAGCAGGGAAGCATGAAGATGTCAGGTAAACATAATCATGCTATTTGTGGAAAGTGTGAGATGAGAAAGAGGGAGGGTAATGAAGCATAGACAGAGCAATTCAGTTTCCCAGCCTATTTAGGTAGATTGTCTTCTCTAATTGTTTTTCTCCCTGGAGGTACAAACACAGCGAATTTCGATACCATAAAGTTAAGCTTTATTATTGCAGCTTTCAGTTCTTTCACAAAGAAATATGTACTGTATTATAGCACTGCCTAGTAGCAATGCTATAGTTAAGGATGTGTCAGCAGTTGTGCTACAGACCTCTATTTTTCCATGAGATGTGAAAACTTGTTTTAGGCTAAAATTATGCATATAAGCTAGGTGTCTAGATTCATATCAGTTCTCAGAAAAAAAAAATCCTAGGCATGTCCTTTGGTAATTGCAGATGATAACAGACTTTCAAAAAAATCCCAGAACCACACCCCCACCTCACCAAAAAAAAAAAATACCCTGATACGATATCACCAATGTTACAAAAGGTTGGATAAATGCATAATTTTGTAGGTGTTTACATACTGCCCCGAGTGACTTCAGTCGTTATCTTCAATATGAAATGAATTTCATCTCAGTGCAGCAAAAGATCTAAATTTTAATGGGTTTTGTCCAGCAGAAGCCAATCCAATAAAGCACATATTTATCTCATTACCAACTAAATACATGAACAGCTAATTCGAAACCATCAAGACAAGATTGCTCATCACCTTGCAGGGCAAGTTCAGAAGAAAACAAAATAAAGACATACTCTAAGATTCATGCAGACACTCAACAACAAAATATTTGTGTGCTCTCGCTCTATTTCATAATGAATATTAGCAACTTTAGTAACTAAAAAAAGTCCTTAGGCAGATAACAAATACTTGAAGAAAGATTATTCTAAAAATCAAAGGTAGTAAGCACAACTTTACATTTAGACACTGGTTATGCACTAACATCCAAAGTTATAGCTATACAAATGCAAGACACCAGTAAAGCAATTAATTCAGAGTAACAGCAAAGAAAGTGAGCCCCGAAGTCAGATGTAATGACAGACAAGAAAGGAAATTAATGATGAAGTAATAAGACCCAACTCTTATATTGTCTACTTATGACTAGATCTTAAGAGTGCTTTCCAAGCAATTTGATAGTATTACACGTATTTCACAGAGAGGGAAAGCAACATGGATGCAGATTAAGAGATTTAGCCAAAGTCACCTGTCAGGCCAAGGACAGGAGTCAGGAGCAGAGGCCCAGCAGGCTGGTACCAGTTCAGTCACTGCTCAAACGATGTTTTTTCCTGCAGCAGAGAAGCAGTGCAGTTCAGATGCCTCCTGCCCACAGCAGGTGTGACTGCCTGAGCCATTGACTGGGCAAGACAGCCTGAATGGGCAGTCATTCAATGACCTGCCACTCCTCAGCTGCCTCCTGTTAACTGTTTGTCACTCCCTCTTACCTCTGTGAAATAAGAATCAAATTGACGATCACTGGCTACTAAGCACTTACTACGAAGTGCAGAAGCCTGCCCTGGGGTGGTCACCATGGCAGAAGGGATGCTCAGCAACTTGCTGTCCTGTGATAAATTGGCCCAAGTTGTGTGCTCCCTTCACTAAAGCATTTCCCAGACTGGCATGGCCCCAGTCAAACCATCACTTGTTGGGCACCTGAGTTAGAGCCAGGGTTTGCACATAGGCCAGCAGACATGGAGGGCTGGCAGGATGTGGAGCCAGAATAATGCAGTAGGAAGGAAGTGGACATTTGAAAGTTAGGTTACTAGGTGACAAATGTGAAAAAATCATAAAACATCGAAGCATGGGTGTAGGTGCAACAAAATGAAAGCTGGAGGACAAAAGATACTGTGAGTGGCTGGAGACATGAGTATGGGCTGTGCTGGTGCACAGAAGGCATACAGTTGGAGGGCATGTGATGGCACAAAATGCCACAGCGTCTGGACACATGCACAAAGAAATAACAGTAGGGAGTCTGTAGGGCCAGAGCAAAATACTAATAGATAACATTTTTAGAGGACTATGCTAGAGGATGTAGAAACCTTGTCTCTTGCACATGCAGCAGGAGTCCTCTGAGTGAGCTGACCCTAGACTCATGAAAAGAGAGCAACAAGACTGTTTCATTAGCAGCAAGTCTTTAATGGTCTATGTATTTGAATTGCATAATGATAGATCAGAGAACAATTTTGACTATTCTACCCAAAGCCACTGCCTAGGAGGGAGAAGTACTGTTTGCTTTCTGAAAAATACTTCAGCGAAAAGGTTTGAGAAACAGAGTAAAGGCTACAGCAGGAGCACACAGGAAAGATAGCAGATCAAAAGAAATTATTTCATCCTCTTGGAAATCCTGTCTCAAAACTGCTGCCCAGTTTTGAGATCCCCACTACAGCACAAAGAGTAAGCAGTTTAATGAAGCATGCCTGGCATTTTACCCCACTAGACGGGGGTATGATGCATAGCTTTAGCATGTTGCTCATCAACATTTTGCCATTGCTATATAGCTCTTGGAAATGCACCATGTGACATTTTAATACAATGATCTTTCAGCTCTTATAAGTGTAAAGCACCTGAATGTATAAACACAATCCATAAACAGATTAGATAACTGAAAAAAAAATTTAACTTTTTCTTTTTTTTTTTTGACTGAGTTTTCTCAGTAATTATCTTATGACCTATGAACTATAGCAGAACAGTTTTTCAGTAGCATAATTATGTTCAACCAAAGTGTTTGCAGACTGCTAACAACACAGTCAAGATTTCTGCTGGTCCTGATTTTTTATTTTGGCTTTTGCCTTTCACATTCCCTTTGTCTTACAGCATCTCATTCACAATTATGAACATACAAGTAATTTAGAAGAGATTTAAAAGCCTTCACATTGGGAAAAATGCCAGGTGGAAAAGAAACTGCCTTGGTCAAAACTTCTGTGAGTTGGTGGGCTAAAAGTCTGCAGGATGATATGGTGCAAATAGTATCATCCAAAAACATAAAATGGTAAAATTATTTGATTTATGGTTTGCTTTCAACAAAAAACATTAGACCTTTGTGGTAATGATGTTGGTTTAGGCATGCATGTATATATAAATATATGTACACATACCCTACTACACATCTGAGAGGGAAAAAACTGAGTTAAAGAACTCCAGTCCCCTTCACTCCTCACAGCTATCCAGAAAAAGCAATAAGCAGTTGAACAGGTAGCATCATGTGTATGAGGTTAAAAAAATTCTGTCAGGAAACAGTATAAGGTTTTACTTATAGTGACAGATGGAACACACAGTTTATGCAGCCAGTTGCCAATACTTGTCTGAATATTTTGATGGCTTTACTTTGTTCCCTGCAAGGCAGTGGCAGTTTAGTGCAAAGTATTTTGTATGACACTAGAGTACATCTGTAGCTCAGGTAAACTAACACCATTCTTCGAATAACAAGACACAGTCAGTATAGTATACTAACAGTATACTAACTAAAGACCACGTGTCTTCTGTGCTTTCCTTAACTTGGTAAGAATTACTTCACAGATAACAGGAATCACTTGAGAATTTAATAGGAAACATTACCAGGATAAACTTTTTAAAATTGAATATTCAGAGAACTTAATTAGAACATTAAATAGCTAGCTCAGTTTTTTATTAATTCTATAAATTTGGGTAAAAAAATACAACCACCAAACGAATCCATTTTAAAAAGTTAGATAAGAGATACCACTCAATAAACATGTTCCCCAGAGATGTCATGAGTTACATACACCAAAAAACTAATGAGAATGTCATGAGTTTAGGCCAGTAATTTGAGACTCTTACACTTGTGTATTCTAACAGGCACTTCAAAAAAGAATATGCACTTGCTTTCTAACCCAGGTGACAGGGCATAAACCAAAAAATTCAGATTAAAGTGGTACCCTTCTTTGACTCCATTGAATCCTAAACCCATGTCAATATAATAGCAAGCAGTGAATAGTTTATGGAAATAACAGGCAGCAAGTAAAAGCAAGATTCTGATCTCTACCTGGCAGACAGTGCTTTTATAATCAGGAAGAATAATTAGAATAATTGCAAGAGGTCACCTTTTCCCTTAAATGCACAGTCATTTCCAAATCTTGAAATGTAACTCCTGTCAAGCTGCACAGTGCCCATCATGTGCATACTTTTGGCAGAGAGGTATTTAGACTCATGATTAAGAACGTACAGTTCATTGCAAGAAATCAGTCATTTGAATCCAGCAGCAATAAGTATTGATTTTGAACTAATGTGATTTCTTTCTGTACTAAAAAAAAAGCAATCTTGACCCTCGGCTTTTGTAGCATATTTTTTATTGCTATGTTTGCTAGTTAGCATCCATTTTCAATTCCTATTGACATATGCTTCCCTTCATACTGGCTAGAAGCTTTAAATATGTATGTCTTCTCCTATATTTTAGTGATTGTTTCACTTCAAATTACAGTACTGGTTGTGCTGAAAAGTCACTCCTACATTATACTGGAAACAACTTCCCTAAAAATTCAAAGTAGGAACAGGTAGAAAGTCTGCAGGGATCCTATTTCTTGTGAAACTGTTTTTAAACTGCTCCTCCTATTTAATTATTGAAGGGGAGGGCTTGCATTTGCACAGATTTTATCTGCCACCAGCTTTGTTCCTTTGATAAGATAACAGGAAGTTCCCTTCTAACTTCTATACTTGCTTTCATTAGAAAACACATTATTGAGAGACTCCACAAAAGCCAAGGGTGGGATGGCTCCATTTATAAATCTAGGGATGTCAGGAAGGGTCACATTCAATAATTCAGGACTTTTCATCCTAAATCCATATATTTAAAAAATGCTGATTTATCTTACTTTTAGGATTTAAAACAACTGCAACAAAAAAACAGCACAAACTTTTCTCTGAACCTTAATTTAATAGATGAAAACAATATGATATTTCTTACCTACTTAAAAATCACTAAACTTCTTGGAAGAAAAGTACAGTTTCACACAGGATGCAATATAGAATATTGGAGAGAGATTAATTCAAACATTGCAAAGTTGTAAATCATAAAATATTTAGAAAACTCAGAATCAAGAAGAAATAATACCAGCTAATCTGGCCTCTTATGCAGTATTAATTACTGTTTAGTGTTACTGCTATTGCTGAGGTGCTTACACGATTACCACTCCAGGAAATTACTGAAAGAGATCTTGATGAGAAATAAAGAATTAATGTATTAAATGCTTTTAAAAATACATCATTGATTAATAGATTCAATAGTAATGCTATAAAAGCTATATGTCAGGATCTGAATGCCAGTACAGAAAGACTGAGATGTAACCTAAGACATATATTTCATTTCAAAAAGGAACAATAAACATTTTAAAAATTAATGTAGTGAAACTGGGTTTCTGGTAATTTATCCTGCAGAGAATTTCATATTACCAAGAACATGGGATGTAGTGTAAAGGGGAAAAAAAAAATGCAGCTTTTTTTTCCCCCAAGAGTGGTTCAAAAATGGCACATTCTGTCAGCACCATCACTCAGTATATCACTGATATGATTGCATGTTACCTCATATTTTATTCCTACAACTTCAAGTTGCTGTTTAGTTCCTCATACTGTGCAATGCTGTCTAGTTGATGCCCATTAGGAAAAGTCAATCTGTGGACACTGAGAATTTGTTAGAAAACTCTCAGTGTTGACAGCAAACAGTGTCCAAAGAAATAATACAAGTTTAGTTACTAAAATGAATGAATCAATTTCTGTTTTGCCTTAAACAACGATTTAAGCATGAAATAGAAACAGGTAATGTGACCACAGTTTATGCCACTGTAGGCATTCACAGAAATCATAAAAGCATATATCAGCTTAGAAATTCTGTATAGGAGAAAAACATCTCTGGAAAAGAGAAAGTTGTTCCAAATATTTATAGCACTGGACAGTGGTGTACAGTTTTTATTGACTCGGTAGGGTTTAAGACGTCAAAATGAGTGGTGATGTTACAGAATAACAGAGTAGGCATTGTGAAAGACATGAGACACCTCAGCATCCATCTCTGGGTATTTTAGCTAAACATCTAAAATCATAAATTGAGATCTTGAAATTTAAAGCCAAGCTATATAAATTTACAAGACCTGTCCTAGAAGCAGGGCATTTTTCCTGGTGCCAGCATGGATCAAATTGTGGTTCATAGTTAACTATATTTTCATATCCCTATCCTCTATGTGAACAGTAGTATCTTTTAAAAAAATGACAAGCAGAGTAAGTGATTCCACTTGATGAATTTAAGAGCATGACATGGTACATTTCTGAGTTGCCAGGTGAGATACTAAGTTTCCTTGTAAAGGCTCCAACTTTTTCCTTTTATCTGTTTTAAAAGTGCATGCAATTTGCTCATTATATGAAAAGAACTTTCAAATACTACTGTTTGGATAAAAGCTCCCCAATAAAATTACTTAATTAATAATTTTCCATTAGTTTTAATCTTTAAGCCCTCAGGTCAACTTTTATTTATTCGTGTCCAGTAAGCCTTTCTAAAAATGTTCACAATGTCTTCTAGACAAACAATACCAAAAAATCAGGCAGCCTCAGACACAGAAGAGTGACACCATTTGTAATTTTATAGGAAGCTTATATCATTTTTCCATCTCAGTTTTAGGACTGCTGTACAATTGCCCATCAGATGCTAAATGGCAATGAAAACACTACAGTGCAGATGACTACAGATCTAGTATATGGGGTGTTACACCAAGGTCAGTGCCAAAACAAAGCAAAAGAGTGTTAGCAGTTTCTTATTTCACATGTGTGCTGGATTTCAAAAGGAGAGTGGCAATCTGTATTTGAAATACAGATACAAATCACAAATATACTCCCTTTGTTTTTTCTTTTTTTTTTCTTTTTTCTCTCCTATGGCATGCTGCTCATGCATGGCCAACAGAGGAGGTAGTTTAAGATTTCACAACACAAACAAATAAAACAATGTTGTGATTTGTGTGGTTTCAAGGAAAAACAACATGAAATTCAATAACTTTAGTGTAAGGCTTGGCTTAACCAAGCTATCAAAAAATCCATTTCATCAGTTACATAGGTATAACAGTTGAGTACTAATCAAGCTCTCTATTTTGGGTGCCACCTGAACCTGAAAGTCACTGTGAACTAGACTCTCAACTGATCTGAGTCCCTTCAGACCACAGAGCCTTGCAAAAAATACTGGTAAAAAATATTTATGTGGTAAGTATGCCAATTGTGATTGTTCTGTTAATTTAACAAACAGAATATTTTTCCCTGAGAATGGTACAGTGAGAATAACATTTTTTTTAATTAAGGATTCTCATGTCAGGTCATTTGCAGAGTCTTAGTTTTGAAGATAGGCTTATGTATTTTTGTTGTTTCATAGCAGCAACTGCACCACAGCAATAACACAACCCACAGATTGCACTGTGCTGCCCATCTGCAAGTGATCCACTTGCAGAGCTACATTTTGTGAGCCTACAGTTCTCGATGTCCAACAAAATAATCTGCTAGAAGCAGGTTTTTTCTTTCTGGTACAGTTTGTTGCACAGTCTTTTATAAAGGAATCAGGCAGTTCTTCTGAAGTTACACTCGTGTTAAGCAAATCTAGTTTATAGGCTGTAGATTTTAGAAGTTTATGACTTTCCCTCCAACTTATGGTACCTACATCTGCACAAATTTGAGGTTGGTCTCACCTCCTTTCCAATGTATTCCATTGTTAGCAGTTTTCTAAGCATGAGGGTTCATGACCATACCAGTATCTCAGTCAACAGTACTCCTACTTGTACTGTTTCAAGTACCATGCTTCTCTTTTCCTTTCTCTTCGCAGCTGATTAGAAGGAAAGTGAATATCCATTTAAGCTTTAAAGGGATTAAAACTTACACCCTCCCAGCCTCTGAAGAAAGAACTGAGAGTGAATAACAGTGGACACTTTGTTTCATAAAGGCTTTTTTTTTAATTGGTAAATGTGGTAAAGGTTCCTATTATTTCATTTATTGTATATTTTAAACTGCTACATTTATAAATGCTGTAAGTGAGTCTAGCACTGTATTGCAACACAGCCAGCTACCAAGCTATTAGCCTTTCGATTCATGTTCCCTGCATCTTTGTTTCAAACTCTATGCAAAAAACCCCAAATTGTTCTGTGCTGTAGTAAGAAGAAATAGCTCAAAGTCAACCAAACAGAACTGAAGTCTTCACTGAGCAAGAAGGATTTCATCCACTTTTTGGAGTGAAACTGTGATTTAGCTTTGCTGAGCATGATAGAATTTGCTGTTTGTCCATACATTCACTTTGCTATTCACTTGATTGTTTTGTAATGCATTTTGGTAGTCCATGGGTAGTAAAATATATCATACAAGACTAAAATTAAATTGTCTGTTCTGTTAAAGATGAAACATTCTCTTAAGTGTTTATCCTACTACAGACTTAGAGCTGTGTGGAGATAAGGGAGTGTTTTATAATTACTGAGCTTGAATTCTACTATCAATTTTACATGTTTAATAATATATCAAAATGTTTAGATCCATGGGGTGCCATATAAAGACAGAGAAATGAAACACAGACCTCATTAACTCGTGTTTTGTTCTTCATAGGGTCTTACTATTACCAAATACTGAAACTTGCCTGAAGAGTTCAAATGGCACTTTGTCAGAGAAATCAGCATCTGCAAATGTGCCTACCCTGCCTCAAGCTTTGTTTTCAAAAATCCTTGTCTGCCTCTATAAACAATATTGGAGATTCAGAAGTCTAGAATAAGTAATGAAATTGCAGCTGCCTACAGAATTTGAGGAAAGCTATTAAAAATATGTCCAAGTATCAACTTCTTTATTCTTTCCACTAGTAATGACACTACCTCTTGAGACAGTGGCCCTTGTAAATGACCTTTGTGTGTCAGCAGCACAAAAATAATGTACTTTGTCTACCTTGATGGACAGTAGAAGAACCAATTAGAACGACAGCAACCTCCTTCACAGTTATCACCATCTACAAATTTAGGGGCATGGAGGGCATACAAAACTTTCTTCAGATTTGCACACCCATAATTTAATTCCAAGGTGGTTTTTTTTCTTCTCTCTATCACCAAAAGATGCAAAATGCACCTGCAGAGGGAAGGCTCATGGACCTGCTTTCTCTGTGCTCTCGTGGCAGACCTACAGGTAAGTGAATTAACCACAGGAATTGAACCATATGAATGATGACTTCAAGGTCAGAAGGACCTTATCTATCCGAATTTAGTTTACAGGATGACCCAAAAGATTCACTCTGCTTAAGATGCCTGGAGAATGCCAACTAATTAAGAGGCAAGGAGAAAAGACACAAATCTGCTGGAAGGCAGGAAGGCTCTTCAGAGGGACCTGAACAAACTGATTCCAACAGGATGAGGTTCAACAAGGCCTTGTGCCTGGTCCTGCACTTTGGCCACAACAACCCCCTGCAGTGCTACAGGCTGGGCACAGAGTGGCTGGAGAGCAGCCAGGCAGAAAGGGACCTGGGAGTTTGGATTGACAGGAAGCTAAACATGATACAGCTGTGTGCCCAGGTGGCCAAGAAGGCCAATGGCATCCTGGCCTGGATCAGGAACAGTGTGGCCAACAGGACCAGGGAAGTGATTCTTCCCCTGTACTCAGCACTGGTGAGGCCACACCTGGAGTGCTGTGTCCAGTTCTGGGCCCCTCAGTTCAGGAAGGACATTGAGGTGCTGGAGCAGGTCCAGAGAAGAGCAACAAGGCTGGGGAAGGGACTCAAGCACAAGTCCTATGAGGAGAGGCTGAGGGAGCTGGGGCTGTTCAGCCTGGAGAAGAGGAGGCTCAGGGGAGACCTCATTGCTCTCTACAACTACTTGAAAGGAGGCTTTAGCCAGGTGGGGGTTGGTCTCTTCTCCCAGGCAACCAGCAGCAGGACAAGAGGGCATGGTCTTAAGCTCTGCCAGGGGAGGTTTAGGTTGGATATTAGGAAGAAATTCTTTACAGAGAGGGTAATCAGACATTGGAATGGGCTGCCCAGGGAGGTGGTAGATTCACCCTCCCTGGAGGTTTTTAAGATGAGACTGGATGTGGCACTTAGTGCCATGGTCTAGTAACCACGGTGGCATTGGATCAATGGTTGCACTTGATGATCTTCGAGGTCTTTTCCAACCCGGTTGATTCTATGATATGGAGAATGCACCATAAGAAAATGAGAATTTAGTTCCTTTCCATAGAAAAAAACAGGTAGTAGCTAATCAGCTAATTCTTTCATGAAAAATGGTATATTTCAGCTGGCGCTGGCCAATATGGTTCATGTGTTTTTCATAGAGTTGACTCATCACCTAGAGTCCCTACAATATACAAAACTGTCCACTCCAAATCTTTAACTTTCTCTAGGATTCAGCCACAATTTGAGGTCCATTTCAACAGTTATTCTTTTGTCAGAAATTTGAATGGTCATACATTTGAACCTTTCTCACTAGGAAGAAAGGAAAACACCATGATAAGACACCAGCATGGGAGGAAAAAGAAGAAAAAAGGAAGAAAAAAAAGAGTGCTTCACTGGAGTCAGAATACTGAAAATAAAGATGGATAGTTGCAGGTCAGTCATTAATCATTAATTCAAACAATGAGAAGAAGAGAGATGTAATATTTGCCTACCCATTTACCTTAATCCAAAAAGAGGATTCTGGGAAATGATTCTTAAACTCAGTGAAGATTCAAAATAAAAATAATACACTATAGAAATGCATAACCATGGTGGGGTTCAGAGGTAGTAGAAGAGGTAAATCCTGGATAAGAGATATTACTAAAAAACCCTCATGGTTTTATTTTGCCATCAGAAAGGAGAAACACAACATTTTTAGAAGTTAAAGTGACATACAACTGATTCTGAATGAAAGTTAGTCCAGAAATCATGGTTAATGACTGAGCTAAGAAAAAGGGATGCTATAACTGACATAGGAAATGAGTATGGGGAAAAAACCCCACAAACAACCTCCCCAAAAAATAAAGAAAAAAACCTCCCACAGAAATAAATCACCCCTCCAGAAAAACCCCAAAACAACAACAAAAAACCCAAATCAAACAACCAAAGCCAAAAACATAAGTAGCAAAGACAATATTCTCTAAAGTCAAGAGTGAAGTGCCATACTTAATGCCACAAAAACACTGAGTTTCCTGGTAGAAATGTGCAAGTCATAAGAGAGGTCTATTATAAATATATTTTTCTCAACTCAGAGGTGTTAAAAAAAGCATCCTGGAATCACATAGCCAAATGAATAAAGAGAGCATCTCCAAGCAAAGATGGAGCTCTTTCTCCAGAAATACTTTCTTAAGGAGCCTTGAACAATTAACATTCATAATACATCTGTCAAATTCTAAATAAATTTCAGGCAGATGAAAACAGAATTTCCGAATAGCCCTTGATTGCAGCACCAGCTCCAAGTGAGGCAGACCTGAGGTGGCATTCATCAACCCAGAGGAATGTAAACACTATCGGCTTTGCTTCTGTAATAGTTACCGCAGCAAGAATCAGGCTTTTGGTTGAAGAGGTCAGTTCAAGGCATCTAAGGCAAATTACAGGTGTTAGGGAATTGACCATAAAATATCTTATTGAAAAAAAACACTAACGTTAATAAAGTATTTCTTTTGGCTTTTGACCTGTGGACAGCACACCAAGGAAACCTGGACAGTGTTTTGTCAACCATTTCAAACTACAAATCGTTCAAGAACAGACACTCAGACATTTTATAGTAGAGAAGTGAGTAGTATATTCCTTTTACAAAGCTCAGAAGCATTTATACATAATGGCCAAAAATGTTGTTCCTTAGCATCAGCATCAGAGGAAAAGAGTGCAATATGTTTCTTTCCCTAAGAAACTGTGCCAAAAACTGTTATACTTTCTGGAAGATTGGAGCTAAAACTTCCACCTCATCCTGTAATTCTATGGGGTTTTTAAAACAAAAGCATATAAGAAGTCTTGCATATGATACTTTAATTTGTGTTTTACAATCCTCCCAAAATAACAATCCATTTGACAAATATTTCTCCTTTAGTAAATTCAGTTCATAATTAGTCCAATACACCTACTGGTCAAATGCTGTCTTCATAAAGCTCAAATTAATCTGTTTCCTTTTCTGTAGCAGAGCAAAGAACAAATTTAACTGACAGCTGCTTTAGCTGTAGCTAAATTCAGCTCTTAGAATTGGAGTGTATTCCTGCTCTTCTCTCACCCATAATTATCACTTTTAGTAGTGGATATTGGCAGGGGAAATGGTAATTGAGGACAAAACGCAGTATGCAGGGAACTGTGAGATATATGGTAACATAAATGGAAAATTTCACCTGTCTCAATTTCTAATGCGCCTGCCTGACTTTACTCCAGTAGATCTTGGGTACAGCAGAGCTACAACACTGGTATTCAGTGAACTAGGGGTACATAACAATTCATCACGAGCAACGGCTGTTTTAAATTACTGCTTTATAGTTGTTGATTTTGAGACAGCGAACAAAGTGGGATTGGCAGATAATAGGGGAAAAGTTTGCAGTATAACTCAGAGCTGTTCTTACTTGTCAACAGCATAAGTAGCAAACCAGAGACCTGTTGTTAAGACTTCCAGCAAGATTGTAAGCACCTGTGTTGCTCTAAAATACTATGCATTTACAAGTTTTGAATTAATTATTTTTCCACAAGAAAATTTCAGTGACCTAGAAAATTGGGCAGTGTGAAGATGACAAGGGACACCTTTATAATAAGCAAGTCAACACAATTTACCAGTATACCAGCAATGCTCTAAATGGAGCATGACCAAGACTAGTGAAAGATTACTTGCCTCAACTGAGAAGACAGGAAAATCACTACTATTAAGACCAACGAGTACTGAAGATTAGTCTCGCAACAAATCTGAGTAAAACTTTCCAATTTTTCAATGGAGTATCTCACATAGGTAAGACCTGACTTCCTTTACCACAGTGAAAAAACTTTCTATTTCCAGAAGACATGATTTTTTTTCCACACACACAGAGCAGCATGGAAGAGTTTTGTTTAGCTACATGACTTCAAATTCATGTGAACTACATTCAGCTGATGGGATAATATATGTAAGCCAACTGAAAATCCAGACAGTCTGAGCCTATCTATCCCTCATTAAAGCTGACTTGCTGTCAGCTGGCTGGCAAAGCCCTCAAACTCTGTGTGCCCCAGTTTACCTAACTATAAATTGGGTTTTAATAACACTGTTCTTCTGCACACACTGAGACCTTGTGAATTAGCATGCGTAAGGTGGAGAAAAATAAATGATAAATCATTACATAAGACTAAATGCTATTATTCTGAATGTGTACAGTGATAATAATTTGCTTTTATAGACTAGGAAAATCATGAGATCATAGAAATAAATTCAAATTAGCACATGTCAGAGGATCAGAGAAGACTAGATAAGGTGACATTCTGGCTTAAACTTCTAAAATGCATTTGGCATAGGAAAATCCATTTTAGAAGTGCTATATAAAAAATATAACTTATTTCTTTCTGGATTGTGAAAAATCCTGGTAAAAACAACTTTACTTGAAAAAGAGTAATAATTTCAAATATCAATTATTCATATTTTTCAATATGTCTCTGAAAATTCAATAAACTTAAAGTATAGAACTAAACACTCACAACAAGGCCATGGAAAGGAGAATGTTTTCTTACTTTAAATTATGTAAAGAATTGGTTAAGCTACCTGCCTTTAATTTACTATCAATTCTTCAGAAGAATATAAATTCAAAGACCTTTCCTCGTTAGTGTACAGGGTGCTTTCCATTAAAAAACATGTTGACATGGTGCAACACAGCCACAAGATCACAAGCATGATTTTGGTGTAAAATATTCCAGGTACAAAAAGGTGATGTGGTTTGGAGAGAAAGGGAATAGACTCATAAGGAGAGAAAACACCTTTCAGCAAGGTAGCATTTTGGCCAGACGTTCTCGTGCAAAACAGCTGCAGATCTGATGCTAAACCCACCTATTTCAGCACAGGAACACAATCCTTTCCAAGTGGCTGCAATAGTGGTCTAATGCTCAAAGAAAGTGATGTTGAAGGCGCTCTGCCTCTCAGTTAGAGGGGAAGACTAAGAAGATGCCCTTCTCCTACCCCTTCGGGAGGGGGACATGGACCAGTAACCAGCCCACTGCAGCAAAACCAAAGTGCGTTTTGCTAACAAGGAGACCAGAAAGTCCTGTTTGATTCTGAGAGGTCATCTGTCATGGCAATGAAGCACTGCTCCAATGAATATATGTCCATATTTATATCCTCACTTACACACCTTTAAGCCTGTCCACACTTGCAATTACATTCAGAGCAGAAGTTAAATGGAGTTAAATGACAAACTGGGTAGTCAGAATGAGGTTTTGGTTTCTACAAAGACACTGAAAAATAGGTATTACTGCCCTCTGTTCTTCCCAGTTCCAGACATTTGGGACACTTGCACATGCATGGATACAAATATTTTATTTATGACAAAATGCATCATGGAAGGTATTGCAGTAGCAAAGTAGGATCTTTGGTTATGTTCCAGGTGGGTTTCAAACATGAACAAGATGGTCTCTTTATAGACTTGGCAATTCAATTAAATGTATGTTTCTCATGAGAGTTCTGCTTGATATTTTCATTTCCTTTTCCAGTTAAGGAACAAATCTATGCTTGGCCACGTTTAATTAACAAGAAACCAAGTCCCCTTTTTAAAACTACTTTTATGTAATAAGGCAGTGTATACCTTCTCTGATATTGACATTCCCCACCATCTATCAGGTTTATAAAATACACATTCAACAAACAAGATGGAAACTAAAAATATATTGATGATAGGGTTGGACTTGATGATCTCAGAGGTCCCTTCCAACACAACTGATTCTATGATTCTATGATAGTGTTTTCTTTTCTTTTTTACACTTTCCCCCCAAAAAATTATCGGTAAAATAACATTTTACGATGTAATGCAGGAAGGAGTATTTTTTCAGGTCTACCAGACATAGATAAACTCCTACTTCAAAGCCTGTGATGGAGAAGTGATATTGTGAAGTTCATTTCCATTTTAGCAAGAAGTCTTGCTCTGAGGTGAACCTAGAAGTTCTGATGCCATTTTTCTTTTGTGTACGTTAGAGCAATTTATTAGAGCAGGGATAAAAGATTTAGTTGCAGTCCTTGCCATGGAGTCATTTTGACCGTATCACAAAAAACTTATGCCACAGCATACTAACGTAATACAGGTATCATTCTCCCTCTCTGTTTCATTCTCTCTCTCTCTCATTCTCTCATATTCTCTCATTCTCATTCTCTCTCTCTCATTCTCTCTTTTCTTCTCTTTCTCTCTCTCTCTTTCTCTCTCATTCTCTCTCTCATTCTCTTTTCCTCTCTTTCTCTCTCATTTCCTTTCTCTTATTCTCTCTTTTCCTCTCTTTCTCTCTCATTTCCTTTCTCTTATTCTCTCTTTTCCTCTCTCTCTTTCTCTCTCCCCCTCTCTTTCTCTCTCTCCCCCTTTCTCTTTCTCTCTCTCCCCCTTTCTCTTTCTCTCTCTCCCCCTTTCTCTTTCTCTCTCTCCCCCTTTCTCTTTCTCTCTCTCCCCA